>NC_085021.1:15377821-15472821 GCF_963692335.1 Osmerus eperlanus
CCTGACGTACAGTTAGCTTCTTCAGTCTGCCACAGACAACCTATGGATAATGTTACAGGGAAGGGAATGTTTGAAATGTAGCTGCAGGAGTCTCCTTTGGTTGCTTCAGATGCCAAAACATACACCTATGAAGTGTAACTTGCCATCAAATGTTTGAACATGAGGTGTATCCTAGCCCTCTCATCTTCTTTTCACGCCGGGGTTCTCCCCTCCCTTATGTGCTGGCAGTCTTCTTATCAGCGGTGCCCACCTATTACGCCTCCCATGAGCTGCTCTCACACCAGCAAATGTCACGTTTGTCTGCCAATGTAAATTGGCCTATCTGCTAGAGAGAGAGTCCATATGAGGGGGCAGGTTGTCTCCACAATGCAGGGCCTTAAGGGATCCTCTGAAAGCAGCTTTTTCTGCTTCCCAGCCCTCTAATGTGACACAAATCCCTTTGACAGAGGAATGTTTTCCTATCCTTGAGTTAGCTGCAGGTGCATTAGTCACCTGTTTTCGTTCCAGTATTTGTTGGGTTTGAACAGCAGGGGGGAGGGGCTTCTTTCTGCCTGGTCGTTTGAAGATCAGGGGCCCTGGCCCAAGGCCCAGGTGGGTGGCCAAGCCTACCTCGCTGTGCGCATCACCCCCTCCCCCCCTTCTCACCTCACCCCCGGTCATTTGAACAGCTTCCTGTGGCTGCCATTGGTATTCACCTGGAGCTGTGCAGTTTCTAGATTATTTCTTAATCCAGACTCTATGTTGCCAGTCTGCTCTGTTGTTAGTTCAGCCTGTCATACCAACTCTAACTGTCTCTGTCAACATACCTGGGAGGCGTGTCACCCAGTAACCAGCCTGGCATTCTGCCTCCCTCTCCCTGGCAAGGTGACGATAATCAGGCAAGCACTGCATGGGTGAGACAGGGGAGGCCTGGAGAGGAGATCCACCTTCTGTCTCAGCAGGAGGATTTGTTTTTGCCTGCATATGGAAATGACATTGATTAAAACTCACACACAGCACCTCCCCTGTTTGACTGCAGCCATTTTCTCCTCCAGGGCCTTTTAGGAAGCATTCGGTAACACAGCCTTTGGAGACAGAGCTAATAGCCGGTGATGAAGCGCCATCATCACTTCTGCTTAATGGAAATAGGGTAAGGAGCCTAGCATCGTCACATCATTAGATAACTGTTGTTTGTTCTCCCTGATTTGCATGATAACCAACATGCTTCCTACTTCCTGTGACACACTCCTTTTTCGAGTCCATGACTTGAAGGCCTTATCGCCTCCCCATGCTGGGATTTTTAATGTCTTAATCCCCCAGCATATTGCGGGAGATTATCGTTCTAAAATTAACTAGCCCCTTGAGACTGCCTAGATAGCAGCTGCTTTTCCGTCACTTGGCGAGTTTTCAACAAACAAAGTGGCTTATTGCAAATGGGGAGGGTGCTCACATTTGCTTTTTTTAGGGTTTCCCAGATTATAGGAGTATCATGCTGCTGCTGCTGCCGCTTGATGGCATTCATGTAAAGGAAACGTGTGAATACGGCAAGCTGGGGGATTCTTCAGGAGAAAATCCCTGTTTGTATGAAAGGCTCTTTGGCAGCATGTGTACTTTGGGAGCGTGTTGCATGGCTGAGAGTAAGGATATAAAACATGGAGGGATTCTAAGAGAGGCCTGGCCCACTCCCACCGCAAACCCCTGTGCGTCTGCCATTTATGAGAGCTAGTCAATCAAACTCGCTCTGGGGTAACTTGGCAAGCATGAGCTGTGGGGGGAAAACCATTACATCTGCACTGCAACATTTATTTAAATGAGTCCTGAAGGTTTGCTTGGTAAACACAGTCTGAATTAGTCTGTGATTCCCAGTACATTGATACCTTTCTTTTCCCATCCCTTCTTCCACAGGCATGTGAGCCTAAGCTCAAGCAACACTGCACTGCAGGTTTGACTGAATACCAGCTTTACTGTGCTTATTGTACAAGCATCAATCTAGTCAGAGACAATATACGTACATGATTGAGAAGGAAGGGGAGGATCGGACCCATGACTGGCATCTTCTGGGGTGCCTGTCTCTGCACAAGTACAGTGCTGTCGCCATCCATATTGAAGGCCAGCCAGCGGAGGCTGAGGCCAAGGCAGGGTGGACCTGCTGCTATGAAGGCCGAGGGACCCCTGTGGTGTCTCTGATGATAGTCTGGAGAGGCTTTTTAAAGGAGCAACACAGGCTTGAAACTATAATAAACACAAAAGTGTATGTTCACAGACTTGTGAGGACTTAACAGACTTGTAATGTGGTGTGCACATGTAGTGTAACAAAAACTGTTGTTAAACTTCAAGTTTGCACATTGGCTCCAGTTGGAGCTGCCGGTCTGTTCCGTGTGAGTACTCTGCCTAGTAATATAAGATAGTCTATACGTGTGAGTGCTCTCCCTAGTAATATAAGATAGTCTATACGTGTGAGTGCTCTCCCTAGTAATATAAGATAGTATATACGTGTGAGTGCTCTCCCTAGTGATATAAGATAGTCTATACGTGTGAGTGCTCTCCTTAGTAATATAAGATAGTCTATACATGTCCAGTATCATACTTGTCTTATTGGAGCCCATCCATTCTAAGTAATGTGATAGTGATATCGCAGCACTATTTAACTGCAATTTCCTCCTCTTGTTCTGCGAGACTGAGGTTTAGACAAGGTAGTCATGTTCGAGGAGACAGCAGATATTTATCACTGCCTGCCTGGACACTCTTGCTGTTCATGACAATATACCAAACTAAACAGGGAAGTTTAGCACACCAGACAGCTCCCAGTATTTGTCTGTGACTCCCCCCATCATCTGTTGGAGGAGAAACAGATCTGAACAGGTCCTGGAGAAAACCACTCTTGGGCTCACCAGTTTGAAATAATCCTGGTTGCTTGAATAAACAAAACAACAGAAATGGAATGTGACTGCGGGGGTCTGTGTTGCATATGTATAATGTGCTTCAGGCAATGTTTTCATCTGAGAAATTCAAATAATGTCACGACTTCCAAGTTCTGCATCAAAAACAAATATACATACTTTTGGCCATGGCCTTTTCAGGAAGAAGTCAAATTCTTTCTCAATTTTGGTGCATCACAAAAAAAATTATAATTTAAGTCAAATAGGATTAACAAATTCCCGACTGAAGGTGGAGTGAAATGGTTTGTGGTGGATGTATAATATTATGAGGAATGGAATACCTTTCGATGTCTTTGGGTGATGAAATTGTTTGCATGACCTGAGAAGTGTATAAAAACTTTAGAAAATTACACCATGTTGAAAAAGGAAAAACAACATGAGGAACGTAGAAAATGACTGACACCAAAATATATGTTTTTCTTTGTTTCTGTATGTAATTCTGATTGTGGAATAACTATTCTTCATCAGCAACTTCTGCTGCAGTAAGCCTGATTGCTGGATTCGATGAACGAACCAAAATATTCTCACATCTAAAAGCCTACTGGAACATTACCACTTGGGAGGGTCGATCCTTTCCTTGTTTGAGCTCTACCAGGTTTCTACAGCATCTGTTAGTCTGCAGCATGAGAGGAAATCTAGATAATTTATCTGCTAATTGTTCTGATGTATTCCCCAGTCTGAGGAGATGACCACATGTCTGGTGTTTTCCTGCACTTTAGATAGTGTGAAGGTAAAAGGGTCCAACTCTGGCCTTGTTGGTCATTTTATCTCTTCTTCTTGTTTCCTGGTGGTTGCATTAGTTAGTCCGCTGGGCTTTCGTTTGGCACATTAAAAGAGATTTGGGTTAATAATTGATGGCACGATTTATGGACTGTAGTGCCCGAGGTTCAATAGCAAGCTTCCACTTAAAAGGAAAGCATTCTCATTCCTGCGTTTGCCGCAGAGTGCCTTGATTTACAACTTCACTTTGATGGCCTTCAAAATAACGTTAAAGGGAACACCAGAAAAAGACAGTCTTAAAAAACAACCCAGCTTGTGAAGTTGTTCTGTCTGAGGTGTGTGTACAAGCATTAAACAGAGAAGGGGGAGAGGGATATTGATCTCTGCACCTTGAGCAACAAAGCCAGCATGGATGAAACACTTACACCTCTCCACCATTAGTGTATCCAACATGAACTGCTTCTGCAATGTAGCTATCAGATTTGTTGTCATTGTACAAAGCTCTTTCAGATAATAGAAAAATAGCGTTAATGCCGGTCCCAACGCATTTGGTGCCCTAGGGTGAGCTTCTTGTGATTTTAAGCAATACTTTACTATTGTTTCTGATGTTTAGATGTGTTTGATAGTCTCATACCTTTCTTTAGACCTATACTTGGATACTTGACAGTAATAAACATAATTTATGGATGGGTTGTAAGAAATAAAACAATATATTTTGCAATGATCCTCCTGATGGCATCATTTTACCTGCTCTGTGGCCTAGATTATGACCTATCCTGTATTTTTTCACCAGTTTAAATATATTTACCGCACACTGGAATCAGTGTTTCCTAGAAAGTCACTTTTTGGAATAACATCAGCTTTGATGTAAAGTTTTTGTATGCGGTCTATAGAATACGCTCTCATTTGATGTAGCCAGCAAACAGGTTTTTAGTTTTAATCAAATGCCCTTAAGGCGCTCACATTGATTCAATGACTCACATTGTTTGCCCAGTCAGGCCTCTTCTTGTGCGTGGATGGATTAGCTGTCGTCTTGAAAACAGCTCTCTTGTATTACATCACCTACTTACAGCAAATGAAGGGAACAGCTATTAACATTTTATAAGAATTAGATCATACATTTTCTGATTGTCTTTCCTTTCAAATGTCTTATCTGCTGCTTGCTCAGTCTGCATTTGTGAATTAATGCTAACAGTTTTTTATATATATATATATTGGTATTGTTTACTAACATTCAGCTCAAAATAGACTGAAGTTAAGAGAAGCAAGCACTTGACATCTCCAGCAATCCTGCAAGAATTTTCTTTCCGCCTCTTTCCTGGGATATTACTGACAGAGACTAGGATCAATTTAAAAAATGGAATCAGAAAACAGTAAGAAGAGCACCTGCCTGCAATCTCCTCAATAGAACCTGCATTATGCCACTGTGGTTATAAATTCCATTTTAATTTCCTGTTTATTTCCTTCTGAAGCTATGGAAACTCGATGGAGAGGATTTAAATGTCTGTCACTCTTCACCACTTTCTCCCATTGCCTTTGATTTATAGATGTGATTTTCAGCTTGAAAGCAAAAAGGATATTTTAAAGAGAGAAAAAAAACTTGTGACACAGAGGAGCTTAAAGCGAGCTGAGAGGTGGAGGAAAGAGGCAGGATATAAACCCCCCGTTCCCGGGCCCACTGATGAAATATAAGGGATTGTCTGAACCACTGTAACAAAATGTGATATGTAGCAAATTAACTGGGCTTTATTCAATCCGCAAGCAGCCGTCAGAGTAGAAGCCATTCTGGTGTAGCACTGCGCTGTCCAGAGCAGTACTGTGTCCGGTGCTCTCCTCCATCCCTACGCACACACCGCTGGGCATGCATTCCATTTTACAGGACGCAAACACTTCAGCATCTCTCTGTAAATAGAAAGGCCTTCCTTCATCTTTCTGTGACTTGGTGTCTCTCTGTCAACTGGTATCCTACAAGAGTCACCCTGGGAGAGTGTTCATGAGTCAGCTGAGCACAGAGACCCTGACCTCACAGTGACCTATATTTGATCCTTGCCACACACAGAGGAACCCTTGATTAGTTGAATCTGCTGGGAGTTGTATAACGAGAATGTACAATGCTCCACCTCTCTCCTGTGAGGAGTGATCAGCTGTAAGCTCAGATGCCCATACTGTGTGCAGGCTGTGGAACTCACTGGAGAATAGGCAGCCTTTGTGACACACACAGATCCAGCATCTGTACTCCAGTGGGACCTTGGGAGGGAGACAGTGGGGAGGCAGGGGGAGAGGCAGGGGGACAGGGAGAACCACTGATGCATCAAGCTCATTGAACAGAGAGGCCCCTGGGAAGCCCTGTCTCAGACCAGGAGATGCTCTCCCCAGGCAGCCCTGGACTTCTCCCCTTTGTTTGAATGCGCAGATATTTTACTGGAATCATTTTAATTGTGTACCGTCTAAAGGTAGAGGCAGTGACGTACAGTATATGTGACAGCTTCCACAAGTCTAGAAAGTGGTACATGGCATTCATCCGTACCTAAAGGTGCTGATTTATAGTTTCTCATCCCCAGCTCTGTGAGGTAATTTGCCATTTGAGTTCATTTCTGTCTAATGAGTGAGAGAGATTAATTCATGTGCGTGATGTATTGTGCGTCAGCAGCAAAAAGTCCGCCCAAGCAAAGCAAGTGTCTGTGTGCACCCACACGTGTCTGTGTGTGTGTTTAAAACTCAAGAAAAAATTTCACCGAGAGCACTTATCTAAAATAAGTAGGTCTGCCCTCAACCGTAGTCTTCCCTTCCCAGCTCAGTATGGTAATGAGCTATGGAAAATGAAAAACTGCTCTTTCTCAACACAGAGCACCACACTTAATTCCAAAAATGTGCAAATTCTGCACCCACTCCATTGACAGGAATGTGCAACGAGGAAAGATAGAAATAAGTTAATCAATGCATTCCTGCACATTCAATCAGAATAGTGCTCATGGAGCAGTGTTTCTGTGCAGTTTTTCTCATTCAACACATCCACCTTCTCTTCTTCACAGCACAGAAACCTTGTTGTTCTCTTGAAACTTATATCAGACCACAGCTGTCTGCATGGTCTTCAGTGGTCATGGCAGCTTTCAACACACTTGACCATCCTCCCAAATTGAGATCTAGTTTCCTCAGAAATCCTCAGAAATACTACATTCAAACATTCAATGAAATGATGCAGATTGCAGAACCCACACTGTTTCTGGAAGGACTCATTCTAGTCCAGACACATGGCTGACAGTGTCAAACTACATGTATCAGTAAGAAGTACAAGTTATAGAATATGATGAAATGTTGAGACAAACAGAATTCCCTGGCCTGATATCCCTGGTGACAGAACAGACACACTACAGCCTATAACTGTTACCCAGTTTTGGGAGGAAACATCACAAATTAGGTTTTAGAAAGAAAATGTGTTTGGATACTGAATTACTTCTTTTCTTATCTCTATCATCAACACCTTTGAGTCTCCTGGTAAATGACAGAAGTGAACTGGAAGGTGTATTTCACCTTCAGCTGGTATAATAATTGCATCCATTAATTTGCTGGTCTGCTTGCTTATTAAAAATGTTTAAGAATTAAAATTATCACAACATCTGAATATAAAATCAGTGTGCATTTGTGGTACCTACACACACACACACACACACATACACACAAGAACATAACTACAGTACACAATTTCTACCGACATGCACATTGGCACACACACACCACATGTCATTATACAGAATAAAAGGATGATTATGAATCATTCAGAAAGGCAAGGGACAAATCTTCTCAATTATAATATTCTATGAAACCTCTCTGATAAAATACCTCACATACAGAACCACAGAGCTCCCCAGAAGGTCAGGTAATTAACAGGCACAATACCAGGGGCGTTCGCTATCACAATCAAATGTGTGGGTACGTCCTTCTGCTGAATCACCCACCAGCCACAGCTGCCCCCACTTATCAATGAGCCCGCTGGGCCATGGGGTTAGGTATCATAACAAAGGCCCAGTCACTCACTAAGAGAACCACAGGAAGATTACGGAAGTGAGTAGGTGGGGGGTTACTACCTTCAGGTCCTTTCACTGTCATTCACATGGTTGCTGCTTGTTATTGCCCACAAAACAAGCCCAGCCACCCCAATCATAGTGGTAGGTAATTGCCACAGCAACAATGGTCCAAAACAGCAGTGATTTTTCTTTGAATAGTTTCACTTTTTTCCTAGTTAGCTGTTGTTACAACATGACTGCGTGTTTCGGTTTTAGTTCAGACGTCTGAGACCACCATAAGATGTCAGATTGTCAGATAGGTTGTATAACGGACTACAACAACACCAGGGTTGGCTGAAGCTGAGATCGATCTGGTAACCAGGAGACAACCGCTGTCATACATTCCATTGGTCACAAGTCTGTATGTCTGTCACATCTCTGCTTTGACTGGCCACAGAGACACCAACAGCTACAGCAGCTTTACTGACACATAATTAAAGTGGAGCAAGTGTGACAGGGAGATTCCAGTGATAATTGAGTGTGAAGGGCTCCTCATCATTCCTAGAGAGCACCTGCTCGCTCTTCTGATGTAAACCTTTGCGGGTTGGAGAGATCGAACTTAAAATAGTCAACAAACAAGATTTAAAAGGGAACTAGTTTAACAACAGGTGAAGGTTTTTGAAGTCAAATGTATAATGATGTTTTCTGTATGTAGTTTATATATATTTTGTGTTGGGGGTCCCCTACCACAGCAGTGCAGCACCAGCCTGTGTAGACACCAATGTTTGTGAAGAAACCGCAGGACATAAACATCTAAGAGTAAGTAAGAGGAGTTGGAATCTTAACAGATGGTGTTTAATTAGACACAAGGCCCAGCAGGCCAGTGACCTTCATTTTGTTAATCTAACATTGCCCTAACATTGATCAAACATTAACACCTAACCCTGGTCGGAATATTCATGATTTCAAACGTACCCTGGTGGTTTGTGGCATTCAGAACAAATCACAGCGACATGCAATTACCTCCTGCTCCTGGGTGATTTCTTTCCTGTGGATGCCTGAACCTTTCGTTTGTGTCCAGAATTAAAGAGGTCTCCAGGTTAATTAATTTGACAGACCGGCTCCATTGTCCTGACTGTCAGCCCTGAAGCAAACTGCTGTTTGCCTTGGTCCTGGAGGGTGACTATTTATTGTTCTTTAATTCCTGGTTCTAGAGAAGAGCACACAGTGCCTGGACTGTAATTGTCAGGTGGCTGAGCGGTGAGGGAATCGGGCTAGTAATCCGAAGGTTGCCAGTTCGATTCCCGGTCATGCCAACTGACTTTGTGTCCTTGGGCAAGGCACTTCACCCTGCTTGCCTCGGGGGAATGTCCCTGTACTTACTGTAAGTCGCTCTGGATAAGAGCGTCTGCTAAATGACTAAATGTAAATGTAATTGACTCGAAAAAGAGCACTCACAACTTATAGAAGGCATGTTATTTGTCTGAAAAACAAGCTGTGGTCTCTTTTAGCTATCATTTCTGAGGTGCAATGCATTGACAATAGTCCCTGGGATGAGAAAGCCAGGCCAGTGTTTGTGTAGTTGGGTATATTTTACACTAACCTTCTCCTGGATGCATTCACACTTCGCTGGAACCTTGCTACTTCATGTCATCCTTTTGGTGGAATTGTAATGAAGTGTGTGTGTGTGTGTGCGTGTAGAGAGAGAAAGAGAGAGAAACAGAGAAACAGAGAAACAGAGAAAGAGAGGGGAGTGAGAAGAAGGTAAGAAATGGAGGAAGGAAGAGAGAAGGATAGTGGATCCAAACTGAAGTGTAATCTCAGTCTAAATCACAGACCGTTCCCAGGGGAAGGAGCCTCTCTTCCTGAGGTTAGTCAGTGAATTAAATCCCGGTGCAGGGCCCATTTTTCAAAAGTAACCTTTCCGTTGACAGTGGAAGTGGTAGTCAGACTCTCTCCACACAGTCCAAGCAGTGGAATTAGTGTTGTGCGTAGCAATGCCAGTCTCCCAGGGTGTCATTTGTAGGGGCTGTTGCTGCATTTTTCACAGGCCTGCCTGTCTCACTGTGTTCATAGTGGAGGAGACCATCTGCCTCCCTCTCCCCTTCTCCTCCCTCCTCTCCTAGGCAGTCTGTTCCTTTTCTTACACTCAGCTTACTGAGCTCAATAGCTCTGCCTCAATAGTAAATATGATGAGCTCAAATATAGTATAGTTATGTTGTATTCATGCATATTTGTGCCACAAAGTCTACGTTACATACTGAGTTGGTAAGTTGGAGCAATAATTCTGCCAACAATGCTGCTAACACAGATAAATACTTCACATGGCAGAGTTAGGGTTGAATTAATCTCTATTCAAGCCAATTAATTTGAAATTAAATGAAATTTGTCCACTCATGCCTGTAATGTCAATAGGGCATGTTTCAATTAGAGCTACATAGCCCCTCTAATCTCTTAATTGAACGGGATGGAAATGGGGTGAACATGCCTTCAGAATGCAGTTTTGAACCTCACACAAAGATTCAGCTTTTCTCTTGAGCTGACTTTGCTTGATTCATTGTTAGTAAAAGACTAATTCCCATTATTTCACAGCAAACACTTATTCATGTTTGTCACCATTGTGCACACTATCTCTTTTGAAAATCAGAACACAGTCAGTGCATCAATGAGTCAAGGAGTCATCAATTCATCTATTCTGAAGCATTACAGCGTGAGTCAGGTGGCTGAGCGGTGAGGGAATCGGGCTAGTAATCCGAAGGTTGCTAGTTCGATTCCCGGTCATGCCAACTGACGCTGTGTCCTTGGGCAAGACACTTCACCCTACTTGCCTCGGGGGAATGTCCCTGTACTGACTGTAAGTCGCTCTGGATAAGAGCGTCTGCTAAATGTAAATGTAATTTACTTTCTTGATCTGTAGATATACAGCCCTCTTACAGCCCCCTTACTTTGCTGTCTCGCTATGAGCAGTCAGAAGAAATCATACATCCTCAGTTATTTGTCAGCAACTAGAAATGAGAGATCAGAACCATAGGCTACAGTTCTGACCTTGTACATTCCCCTCAACAACCAAGGAAGTTATTTTCTCATTTATTTATTTTTTACTTAGTTACAGCAAACTAATCCTAGGGCTACATTTGGACATGTCCATGAAACTAAATTATTATAATCTCTGTGTCTGTGAAACAGAAACCTGTAAAGTAAACCAGTGACGTTGAGGGTGATTCTGGGAAGCTGCCTCTCTTATATCTATGGTTATTTTTACTGGTATCACAGCATTCTGTGCCAGTGGGGGTGCAAGAAGGAGGAAGAGTCTTGTGCAGACTCTTGGGTTGCCTGGGCGACCAGTTTAGAACCCTTCAGAATGTCTGTTCATGCTTCAGCTCTCTTTTCCTCTCATCAGCTTCACATCACAGGGCAGTCCTATAGATAATTATTGATCAATGACATACAGTTTTCTGACAAAGAATGGCCATTGTAAACTTGAATAGCTGTTTCAAACAAACATTTACATCTTTGTGTTTTGATAGACGACCGAGATAGAGTTAGAGATAGAGTTTTGACCGATATAATAGAAGGCTAATCAAGGCTACTGATATTTTCACATTTAGGTGCCAGTGACCTAATAATACTTAAGTCCTGTTTGGCCGTTTCATTTATTATATGTAGGCTATACGTTATCTCGTGAAAAAAAGTCAAGCAAAACAAACCCTACCTTACCCTCATGAATTAAAAACTATCTTCATTTAGATTAACAATACACACAGACATTTATCGCTTTCACACGAAGTTATAATTAGATGGGTGGATGCGTGTGTCCTTTGCGCGCGTCCATATAGCCTACTCTGTGTGCAAGAAGTGGGAGAGAGAAAGAGAGAGCGAGGGGAGGGGGATTACATTTCAATCGTGCCCAAATGACTGCGTTAAAGCTTAGGCTACTGCATAGGCTACAGCATGCACCGTACCCACCGAAGACGATAGTTTGAACAGGAAATTAATGATGGTGCCAAATCGCAATTATCGATGTACAGAGAAATTATTATTTTAAAATGCTCCTGAAAATACAAGAACATTTAAAGACACTTCGAGAGAAATCAGTTTATATATTACACCTGTCTAAGGTGACTAAATCCTAGAAATCTTCCTCTGAAGTCATTCGTATCGTTTTTTTATCCGGCAGCTGAATGGCGTCTCTCAAGGAAAGCTGGCGAAAACTAATTCGCACGGTAAATTCTTCCCTGTGAGTCTTTAATTTACTTTACGCCAGAGGTGGTCGTCACAGAGAGCAAGAAAGAGAGGGGAGAGCGCGCTAGAGAGAGGACGCTTGTAATTAGGCTACTTTCATTTTGATCATTTCGAAATGTCTGGCCGCGCTTTTACGGACGTCGTGTCTTTTTGCGAGATTCCAATGATATGGACTCCTGTTCGACCAAAACGCAGTTGCCGGATATCAGTGGAGATGCCTCCGTCACTGCGCTCATATGAAGTTGGACTCAGCGTCAATAATGTCACCCAGTTCTACCGGAACTAAATTCGAAGTGTTATATTATCGGAAAACGGTTTGTTATGTTTTTTTAATCCTCCCCTCCAAAAAGCCAAAAATTGGCTGTTCGTTTCCCATTGTTAGTTTTGAAAATATGTCTACACTTTTGTTGAAGCGACTGTAGCTCTTCAATATTTTGCTGTCTGTGTTGAGGATTTCCGACTGTCATAAACTGGCTTCATGTGAGACTCTTGAGTGAAGTAGTTTGTTTTACGTTCTTTGACAGATGGATGGAAGTTGTCTCCTTTTCTTGAGCGTACTGAAATACCGTCAGAGGGTGTTTTCCTATTCAACAAGCTTCGACGTGCACTTCTGGCAGCCAAGCCATGGGCGCAGTTTGTAACCGAATGCATCTCGATTTTTCCACCAAGCTTGTTGGATCGCCACCTTGGTGAAAACAATGGGCTGGTATTGACAAACTTCGTCGTCATTTTAGTTCTAGTTGTTGATTACTGCAGTCTTATTTCCTCCCTGAAACAAATTCTGGTGAGAGCATCATGGCACGACACAGTCCAAATACGAAGCCGATACCACGCTGTGTATGGAGCGTGTTTTGGTTGCTGAGAACGTTAGTGGATTTTGCGCTGTCACAGGAAATTTACGCACCTCATTCAATCCGGATTGAGGGCCATTTGACTCTGGGTGGACTGTTCCCGGTGCACGCCAGAGGGGCCGACGGCATGCCCTGTGGAGATATAAAAAAGGAGAATGGAATCCATCGGCTCGAGGCTATGATGTATGCTTTGGACCAAATCAATATTGATGATCAACTCTTGCCCAACATCACCTTGGGCGCCCGGGTGTTGGACACATGTTCGAGAGATACCTATGCGCTGGAACAATCCCTAACTTTTGTTCAGGCCCTTATACAGAAGGACACATCCGACGTCCGGTGCACTAATGGGGAAGCACCGGTGTTCGTCAAACCTGAAAAAGTAGTTGGAGTCATAGGCGCCTCGGCAAGTTCAGTATCGATTATGGTGGCCAACATTCTGCGCCTCTTTCAGGTGAGTCGTGTGATTCTTTGTCACAGAACTAGGCCTGCCACGTACTCTGTGTAATGTCTGTAAGGTAGGACAAAACACATGCATGCTTATTAAAAATATAGCCTAGGCTATCCTACATAATGGTCTTGTTGCATGTATATTTGTTTGTAAAAATGTTTTATTTCCTCAAATGGAAGAATCCAATGTAAATTTCGGCTCTGCTGCCATTCCTCCGTGGTTATTCTTGAACGCTCGCCCAGTGAGAAAAATGGTTAGAGCTAGCTGAGTGGGCCTCCGCCGTGGTGCTGAAAGAACAGCTCCCAATGACTGAGCGCTGGCTCCCTACCTCTCTCCACGGTGGAATACTGAATGCGTACCGAAGGGGCTATGCCTGACAGATTGAAATACTCACAAACACACACAACTAATCAAAACTGTGGTCTCTGAAAGGTCTGCACAATGGTATCAGCATTTCAGGTAGCACCCCCGAGTATGTTTGTGACAATGATATGAATCGAGTATACATGATTGAGTTTAGAATTCGATCTGACAGGCTTCTTTTATGGAGGGACGCCTCAGTCTGTCAGTCTGCATTCTGTTGGTCTACTGTTCCTACTGCAGTGGAGTTAGACGCCCAACAGAGATCCATTACTAGCTCTGATTAAAACAAATACCATACTTATATAATACTGATATTTCCAAACTTGTAGACAAATACAACTTATGTTGATGGAAAAAACAACGTACCTTGTTGGAAGGCCTTGGAAAAAACATTAGTGTTATGTTGAAAGTACTAATCATCTTCAGTTTACTGTGACTTTTGTGATTGTTTTCTAAATCAATTAGACAAACAACATCTTTGACCCTGAGTAGCTGTTTGGAGAGTCTTCAAAGTACTTAACATGCTTTTAGCCCCCACCACACACACTCATTTATACACACACACATGCACGCACACACACACATTACCCTCTCCTTTAACACCAAGTGTAATCCATATCAAACCACTCTATAGTCTTCCTTGTCTCCGAGGCTTTGTGGCTGGATGGGATGGACCGCCAGGCTGACACTTCCCACAACAAACTCGGCCTTGGCAGAACAGGCCTCTCTCTCTCTCTGTTCATCTTCTGAATTGAGCAACTGAATAAATTAATGTTCCAGGGAAATGCAACCCTATTTTATTCAATATTTGCTTAAATAGATTTTATACTCAATAATTGGTTCAGATTATGGAGACATTTTATGATTCTCTAATTCTCCTCGTTGTCACCACAAGGTGAGTGTTTTTGTGTGAGCTGCAGCAGCGTAGGTGTGCTGGGGCTCAGGAGCCTCAGCGTAGTAATCAGGCGGGAGGCATCAGTGGGCTGACAGGCGCTGTCACAAAGCTCCTTCCTGCGTTTGCTCAGCCAGTCACTCTGCATTTATGCTAATTTCCCCACTGCACAGACTTGCGTATAGCTGTCTCTTGCAATCTTGATCCCTGCAGTCAACCCTGCTCTTGTCAGGGTGGAGAGGCTCATTTACCTCTCCATTTCAGCCTGGTATACATTGACATCCAGCCAAGCCGATGTCTACCTAAATGATCACCATGATCCCATTGATAGTAAACATTGGTTAGATATGAGTCCTTGTAGAAATCAATAGATCTTCCATCCGACAGCTGCCAGACCATTTACACTCATCTGTCTCACAGCATCAGATTGATGTGTGGTAGCAATTAGAAGTTTCAGAGATTGTTTTCAACTCCAATCTATCAAGTGCCAAATGAAATTAGTCACATTCTGAACGAGAACACCTGATCAGACATGATTGAAAATGCCATGTCCTATCTGCAACCTCAGTTGATAAAGTAGGCTATCAGATGGTTAGCGCATGTTATACAGTATATTTAGATAACACACTGTTCTGCCATTATTCCATTATCCCTACCACTCCCTGTAGCTCACATTCAGATTAGTGTCGAAAATGCGTTTTCTCAATCTGCAGTGAAACTCAGAAGGCATCACCCTTCAGTGGGTCCGCTGCGTCTGTTTGTCCTCTACTGAAGCTCAGTGATGTTGTCGTATCATCCACCCATTGTGAGCCTCTCCCCCTGTGATAAATGAATCATGAGGGAACCTAAATAGTGATTGTAGATTTTATTGCCAGACACTAAATATCCTAGCTGTCTGTTCGAGGCGTGAGTGGCCACTGAACTGTTAATGCTGGGAAATTGACATGAGGGATAGATTTTTCTGAGGACCCAGGAGTGTTGATCAATACTGTTGCCATGGTGAGGCCGATTTGCTCTGAAGATGTTTTTATTTCCCTGCCTCTCATGCTGTGTTGGAAATGAGAAGCAACAATGGCACAGGGAAAAAAAAGACAACGACTATGTCAACTTTTGAATTATTACAGAGTGAAGGACTTTTCAACCTTCAGAAGTTGATTGTAGTGCTGAATTAGGGGGTACCCCATGGATTCTCAGCCAGTACTTCATTTGCACCTTGATGACCATACAAAAGGGGGAGAGTTCCCTCCTCCCCTGTGGAAGCAATTGTTCCAAAAAGACTGTCTTCACACCTTCGAGCACACAATTCTTGAGGATTAGTCTCAGCAGTGAAGAGGAAGGTGAACTGATGAAGACTCTGGATTTATCATTCAAAGCTGGAAAATGTTTCTGTAGATAATGTTTTGAACAACCTTTAAGGTCATGTTTGGTATAATTTTGTTTCTTCTTCTACGCACCATATTTTAGTAATGTCTTTAGTGTTGCTTATTTGACTGGTTTTACACAATTTGTGCATGCAGCAGGCCAAAATGTGTTTGCATATTCCTTTGTCTTCCACAGGCATCACATTTGATCTCCTGCAGCCACTGAGTGAAGGCTGGGATGGTCTAATTTGAATTGGAATGCTTTCAGACTTCCTCTTCTTTGTGTCCCACAGTTTGGTAGGATGTGTGGGTTCTGTATGAGACTGGGTCATTGTAACTTTGAGACTTTACTCCCAGGCTCTAGGCATGTGGACCTATGATTTTTGTTGACTATACAACCTCTGGTATGCTAGGCACCTTGGCATTTCATTTCACTAGATTGCCTTGGTTAATTAATTCTCTGAAGGCATGTTTCTGTATGATTTCATTTAATTAATATTACATATCGATTAGCTTACTATTTAGATAACAAAACTATCATTTTGCTTTCAAAGTCACTAGTCCTTGTCATACGTATCTTTCACACTCACGCTAGTCGGATTTATATTGATGACTGTAACAAAACCATAAACACTGGACAAAGACAAAAGTGGGGCTTCTGAATCATTTCAGTGGGTCTTTCTATGCTCCGGGCATTTTATCCTAGCTTAAGGTCAGGTTTGTATACTTTGATCGTGGTTAACTCCATAGTCTTAGTTTCGGTTGAACAGCTGTTTTGAACAGCTTTGAGATCGGTGCCCTGATCAATAATTAAAACAACTCTCACCTACGTTGGAGATATGTCATTGACTCTTTAGTGCTCTAGGTTACAGGTAACGATAAATGCACATTTCAAAGTTGGAGTCAGATATTATTAACAAGTTTATTGCCTGCCATCATATCTTACAGTCTTACAGTCAGGGACGAGCAAACCCAAAAGTCCCCATCCTTACATCCTTCTCTGTCTCTGTGTACTCTCCCAACTGTTGAGAAGAAGTCAGTTCTACTGAAATACCTCTCAGACAATGTCCCTTCCTTTGAATGAACAGTGGAATAGGTTTTTATGAGGCTGACATTTACATCAGGAAAAACTGCGTGCAACGTTCTGTCTCCTCTCCGTTCCCAAAGACCAAGGCGGAACTTTGTATTGAATGCAGGTGAACTCTGTCTTGTCCTTCTGTCGAGGGACGCGGCCCCTGCAGACCAGCTGTCGAGGTGAGGCATTGATGTCCTCTCCTCTCATAGCCTGACAGGCTCTGCTTGCCGTTTGATCTCTCCTCTTTTCTACTGAATCATCACTGTGATTGATTCCAGGTAGATTGAAGCCTGGCAGACTGATCTATTTGGCTGACAGCAGTCCAAACAGGCACACAAACATGTAGGCTATGTGCTGCAGAACTGGCATGGAAGTTGTCAAATGTCACAGGTTAAAATGGTTTGCCATTTGGACATTTACATTTAGTCATTTAGCAGACGCTCTTATCCAGAGCGACTTACAGTAAGTACAGGGACATTCCCCCCGAAGCAAGTAGGGTGAAGTGCCTTGCCCAAGGACACAACGTCATTTGACACGGCCGGGAATCGAACTGGCAACCTTCAGATTACTAGCCCGACTCCCTCACCGCTCAGCCATCTGACTCCCTGTATCTGTATGGATGACAGCGCAGGTCAATTAGTCACATCTATGACACCTCATTTCTGCCTCCAGTGAATATGTGGCAGGTTGGACAAAGGAAGGCACACTCACTGATGCAAACTCTCTCTCTTTGTCTCTCTCCCTCACACACACACCCCTGTGCACACACACACCCCTGTGCACACAGACACCCATGTGCACACAGTAAGAAAATACAAACCTCGAGTGGATTTGTTTTGTTCCATGCCAGTGGTTCTGGGTCTTGTATTTTTCTTCCAAAGCGAGCCTTGCTAATTGGCTTTTACTCTGAGTGTGACACAGAGAGCTCTTTCATAAATGTTTTTGTGTGTCCTAGATAGGTGAAAATGCTGATAAGAATAATAATAATAATTTATTCAGACTTACCAGGAGCAATTATCAAACTCAAAACGGAACGTTGTTAGTGTACAAAAAGGTGGGGAATGTACTGCATGATTAAACAAATGCGTACCCTCTCTGGCCTTTTATACAGACCGAATATTGCAAACAAGCTTTGTTGGAATCATGTTCAGCAGAGCGGGCATACATGGACCCACACAGCGCAGTGTAGGTGACTAATGCAATATTAATAAAATGAATAAAATATCTCTCCATCAAACAAGTTGTCATTGTCAGTGACATGGGGTCCTGGGGTCAGAGAAGGTCTTTCAGTGGGAGATTGAGAAACCTTGTTTCCCCATTAGTAGCTTTCCTCCACTTCTCTGGGGATGAGCGAGTAGCACTCAGCCATTCACTCACATAACAACACACTGAGCATTACAACCATATACTCAGTGTACTGCCACATACTCAGCTATTACTTATCAGAGTCTATTTGTCCATACGCTGATTTCATATTGTTTCTTTTCACCATGTGGAGCTAGTATGCATCTCACTTAATCTAGCTACAGTATATCTAACAGTTTGTTTGTCCATCCTTCTGAGACTCTGAGTCTTGTGAGAGCTAAGGGCTAGGGTAGGGCTTGGGATGGAAGGAGATGGTCTCTCAGCAGTCTTAGTGAGGCTTTGTTGACTCTGAGCATCATCCCCCTCCTAGACCTACACTGGAGGGAACAAGATGACTACTTAACAGCTTGACTCTTAAATCTCACGTTGAGGTCACACCACTCTTTATCGTCAGCCTGACCGTTGAACTGGCTGGGATGTGACTGTGAGTTCTGGAAGTTTTGCTCAGTGGTTGTAGCCAGCTGAAGGAGATAGGGGAGAGGAAACCCCAGTAGGTCCAATCCTCTTAGGGGGATAACTGAGGGAAGCCATGGGGAGGCACACTCACACTCTCACTTTTTCACTGATGGATTTAACCATCTCTCTGGTCAGTATGACACAGGGAAGGGAACTCACAGTCACAGATATACAATTCTAATTGTAGGCAATTCAAAAATTATAGGGCAATTCTGAAATAGATTTGAGCGCCCATGCCATGACTCTTCTAAACTCAATGTGTTCTGCTGGTTAGGACTGGAAATGTTTCTTGAGCCGAGCACTTCGACTCTCCAAAGTAGTAGATTAAATTCTCCCAATAGTGCAAACATATGTTTTTTTACTGTTTTGATATGATTTGGCTAACAGCCTTTTCTCTTTTTACTAAAACAGGTTTTTATATAAATAGCAAGCAAATCATCTCACACACCCACACATTTTGATAGTGCCTTTGCATGGTGATGTTGCATCAGATTATTCATCACTGTGTGTGCACCCTTTTGCCATTCAGAAAGGAAGAGAAAGGTAGAACAAAAGTTAGAACAAAAGAGAGACATTTAAAATGTTATGTATGTTTGGTGGCTGCTGCAAAGCAATGATTCCAGTTTATTTTTTGAAGCCTAGAAGCTTCTCACTCCATTCCACTTATCTTACTTTCCTTTCATACATAGGACTTTAGAAGTCAGTCCACACAGACTAATCCAGCACAGCTGCTCATCAGTGAGAATTCCCCTTCAAGACTTGTTGCGATGTTGCGATTTAAGAAATCCTGAGAAGCAAGAATAATCTTTCACTGTGAGCACACAGGTCCCTTGCCTTCAACTACTCCCAAACTCCCCAAACCCCTACCTTCCCACATACACACAGTACACAAACATACAAACACAAATACGGAACACCGCCAGTTTTCTGACCACCTAACAAAGCAGTGGTCACATGACCCTGCTCTTTGCCAGGAGGATGGTGGTACTGGGCTGTGTGTGGACTCCATATGAAGAGTCTAATGTGGGTGGACATGCCACTAAAGACTGGCTGAGAGAGAAGAGTTGGCTGACACACCTCCTTCTGAGCTACAGTAAGAAGAAGAAAATGCTCTCTCCGGTCTGCCGTGTTTGATGTGCAGTGAGTGTACATACACAGAATGTGTGTGTTTGTGAGGAGGTGTGGAACAGGAAGGCAGGTGTGGCCCATAAACACATACATAATACACATGACACATCTTCATTTAGATTATTTCCTTGTTGTGTGCTTGTGTTACTACAACAAGTCTTAAGGCCAGCACAACCTGTAACAACACAACCGCAGGTAGCAATGAATCGCTGTATTATAAAACTGCAAAGAATAATTACAATAGAATCAATTTAGAAAAAAGTAGTTGTACTTGACTTGTTGATTTCACAGCCCCAAAATTAATTGGATTACTGCTCCTGAATTAGATGTTATGAATTTGCTCTTGGCTATGTTTTTTGGATAGCTTGGTGGGCAATGTTCATGTTTCCTCTCTCTTTTGCTCTGCCTAGGCGTTGCAGTGCTATGTGTGTGTGTGTGTGTGTGTGTGTGTGTGTGTGTGTGTATGTCCCTTAAGCTTGAAAAGTATGCTATGCTGCAGCAGCAAGAGCATACATAAGAAATCAGTTGACAGGATTACTGCTTTCAGATGCAAATCCCATAGGATTGAAAGGAACCTCTGGAAAGCGCACATTGGAGTGACGTTCACATTGATTAGGGGAAGAAGTCAATCCCAATTGACATTTTGCAAAGAACCAGACCCATCTTTTTGATAATGGCTTTTTTTATCTGCAGTTGACCACTGAAAATTGTCAATTGATGGAAAAATTTAGTTCTTTCTAACCACCCCTCTCAGTCTCATGGCTTTCATCTGTGTGTGCAAATGACAGATCCTGGATCAATACCCTCTCATTGGATAAAATCATGGATCAAATCACTAGTGGCCTTGCCTTATCAATTCGAGGGTCGAAGACCAATGAAATGTGGAAAACTGCAATTAATCTGTTCCTGGACAGTACAGTGTAACCCTCCTTGTAGGCTGTTAAAGCACAGCACAGGCCAATTTACCAGTGCCTGCATACAGTTTGACTTGACCCCAGTTAAAACTGTCCAAGGTACTTACTTGGGAATGTTTTCACATTGTTAATTTATGTTGAACCATTAATATTGCATTTTGTTCATTGTATATTATTCCCTTATCTCCATCCCTCCATACACCCACCACACCACAATACCTTTAGTATCATGATCACACACCAACACCACTGCCATCATCATCATCATCATCATCCTTCTACTCACCATCATTTACCACTGATACCATTATCCTCATGATGGATTTCCTCTGTCCATCTCTGTGTCGGGGGTTGTTTGTTTCTTCCAGGAGACCAGTGCTCCCATCCAGTCGGCAGTAAACAGATCAGGCCTGTTCCAGTTGGTTGACTTCTCCGAGGGTAATTGTCTGATCTGGTGTCTGCAACGCATCCCTAACTCCTGTTCCCATATACATGCCACTCTGTAGCTCTCTGACAGCCAGGCCACTGCAAGAGGAAAGCAAGTGTAGACTAATGTAGGACCAGCATTTAACGGCTAGATAAATCCTCTAGGTCCTCTAGGTGCATAAATCAGAGACTTCAGAGACCTTTGGTGACTCATGAGCTCAGACAGTTGATAAGCACAAGGTCTTGCATAGATTGAAAGGACATTTCCAATGCAGCGGGTGTCATCAGACAGGGAGAGCAGTGGCTCTGTGTCAGGTTAGGCCTGCAGTATCAGCCCTGTTTCCATCAGCATAGCAGAGCAGATGGCCGGGCCAGGGCGAGGTTGACCGTGTCAGTCCAAGTAAGGTCAAGACAGGCAGAAGCTAGGTTAAGTTGAGGACCACAGAGGCGTGGGCCAGGTTAGAGACAGGACCTTTATGATGTGTGAGGATGTAAAGGAGAAGACAGCAGTCCTATTGGAGACACCAGGGACTTTCACGAGCTGTGGTTATTGGATCACAACACTGAAGAGAGAGAAGCTTCCAAGGACATGGTTAACACGGTTTTGCAGCCTAGTTAAGGTGCTACCTGTTAAGTAACAGTGCCACAAATGTCAAAACTATGGATGCTTACTTATCAAATGTCATAATTGCAAAAAATTGTGTGCCTTGGTAATTACCTCCTGGGAAATAGTATTACGTAATCTGTATCAGATCAGAGTATTTCAGGAAGGATGCGAGCTCTTATCGGTCCTCGGCTTGTATAACGATCATATCAGCTACAATCAGCCACCCATCTGTCAAAGGTTAGAAAAGAGCCAAGAATGTTGTACATCTTCTGGCTAGAATGTGCAGCAGGGAACATTTTCCGTTCTCACCACATCTTCAGACTCAACAGACACGGAGAGCTGTGAGGTTTGTGTAACTGTGTTGTATGGGGGTTGAGAATAATTTCAAGCATTTACGGATATTGATGATGAGATAGTGTAATCTTCCTGACTGTGGGCGAGGTTTGGGGCGACTCCACAAGCGCAGGCTGGTGAACTGATAAGTGTCCATTCAACTCTGTTTTGTTCCGATCCATACGTCTTGAGTGCATAGGACCAACTTGTTTCTGAGAGTCAGACACTGAAGAAGTACAGTATCTGTGATATTTTGTGATGCAGCGATCAGTAGGTAATTACAGCAGCCGACTGAAGACTGGCCTGTGAGCAGCAGACAGACGGGGAGATACGATCAGAGCGGCTCGTCTGCTTTGTCTGCGCTGGTAGAGGAGAAATGGGGCCGATGATGGTGCCCTGTCGGCTTTGAGAGGGAGAGATGTGGAGAGAGAAATGACAGGACAGAAAAGGAGAAATAGATATTGAAAGAGAGAGGGGGGGGTGGAGAGAAGGAGATGGAGATGGAGACAGAAAGAGAGAAATTGGCGTAGAGAAAGAGGGAGGGAAAGCGAGGCAGAGACACAGGGAGAGAGACAGAGGAAGAGGGTGACGGAGGGAGAAAGAGAGGTAGAATAAGAGAGAGTTAGATGGAGCGAGAGAGAGAGAGAGAGAGAGAGAGAGAGAGAGAGAGAGAGAGAGAGAGAGAGAGAGAGAGAGAGGATAGCAGTCATTGGAATGCAGGGCAGGGTGTTGAAGACACAAGACCGGAGACAGACAATGAATGTGTCGAGCCCCTCCATGCTTCAGGTGGAGGTAGAACAAACAAGCACCTCTCTCTGCTCCGTGGTAAATAACCTGTCAGGGCCAGACAAAGACCGACCAGCACAATGAGGCAGAGCAGAGATTGTGCCATGTCACTGGTGTATGATCACACACGCACACACACACACACACAGACAAGTGCACACATAAACCTCAAAGCAGTAAGGGCATATGCACGCGTTCTTGCATGCGTCTGTCTACACACGCACACGTCCACCATGCTTTAAATAATGCAGTAATATAGGATGCGAGGGATTACTTTAGTTTTCTTGTCATAAGTGTTTTTGTTGTGCCTTCTCATCTGAAGGCTGCTAGCCTGGAGAATTGTTCAGTGTTTTTCATGCATATTATTATACACTGCTTTCTCAGATTTAAAAGAAAGATATCCACTTGTTCTCTAAAGATGGCAGTGGGTGAATAAGGCAAAGTCCAGCACACCTTCCAGCCTGTGCTTGGGCAAAATCAATATGACTCTCTCTAATGTGATCACCAGTGTGGATAGAGAGAGAGGAATACATTTAATAACACTTTGTCATAAAGCTGCAGGCTATATTTTATTCCTGCTGTCTGAGTGGTCTCAATAGCAGCATCTGTAGAGAGAAAATCCATCAGATTAGCCATATGGTCTATCCAGCACAGGTGAACTGGAATATGCAGCATGTGGTTTTTCTTTGTCTTTAGACATGTGAGTAGTTTATTAGGTGCTATTAAATATGTGCTGTATGCCACATGCATGTCAATGTTGTTAAATGAACCATAGGACTAACTAACACACCAGGCTGCTAATTAATTTCAGGTTTGCAGTCAAATCTAACTGAACAACTGTTGAAATCCTTCCTCTACACAGCCAGTCAGGGTCCAGTGATGATGGCTAACTGCAGTTAAGAAACATTTCTGCTTCTCCAACAGCAACATTATTGCAATAGCAGGCTGTTTACCAGATGGGAACATGTAGGTCGGTCAGGTTCCCCTTTGTGAGCTAGTCATACTCTCCTCCCACACGCCGCGGCTGCACTCTATCGTGCGGCTCTCGTGGTCAAATATCTGATTTGTGAGTCATACCTTGTCTCTCTCCCTGTGGAGCAACATGCTGGGCGTCTTAAAATATATCCTGGCAAGGCAGCCGTGTCAGACCACAGACCCAGCACACCCCTGTGAGTGGGGAGAGAAGGAGGCAGAGAGAGGGGGAGGGAACCAGGGAAACTGGGAAGGATACTGAGCAGGTAGGGGCCATGGAAAGGTTTATTCCGAAGCATTTTGTTACATGATAGCAGGACTGGATCCGAGCAAGATGTGACTTGTCTTATGTTTGGCAATAAAGGTGAAGCGCAAAGGAGGGAGACTTGAGAACTGAGTGGAGGCACTGGAGAGGAGAGGCTGGCGGGGAGAGGAGGAGAACTGAGAGACAGACCGGGAGGTGCTAGAGTGAAGCCTAACCAGCTGGACAGGGACAGGTTGGCTTGTCGGAGACTGGCTGACAGGAGAAAGTGTATGTGTTTGTGGTTGGACTGACATTGGTGAAAGTCACTCAGTTTGGAGCGGAAACGACAGAGCGGGAGGCCAGAGAGTGAGACCGAGAAAGGGGAGGCTGGCTCGGGTGAGCGTCAGGGAGGGTGGGGGACCAAGGACAGAGAGGCAGACAGGAGGGTAGGGTGAACAGACTGGCGGGTGTGTGAATGACTGCGGGCAGATTGGCTCAGCTCAGGGAAACTGGCAGTCTCAGGACCCCTCGGGGGCAGGACGTGTCTGCTGCTCCTCTGTGTGGGAGGGTCTGCAGGCACAGAGAGAGACACAGGGAGGGACACAGGGAGGGACACAGAGAGAGACACAGGGAGGGACACAGGGAGGGACACAGGGAGGGACACAGGGAGGGACACAAGGAACTCTGTAGAGAGAGAAAAAATGGGAAGGGACAGAGAGAGGGGGGAGAGAGAGAGATGGACAGAGAAAGAAAGGATGTGTGTGTCGGGGGCAAAAGAGGGGGAGATGACGTGTGAGCGGAATGGAAATGGGCTTTTCTTGAAAGTGTGGGAGTGTGAGAGAGTGAAAGACAGATAGGCGGGAAGAGAAAGAGTCACACAGACAGGGAGTGAGATACAGAAGGAGCAAAAGAGAAAGGAAGACAGCCAGAGGGGTTGAGTGAGTGGTGTCCCTCCCTCCCTGCTCGCCTGCGTTGGCAGCGCCATGCTCTGGTGTGGAGAGATTACCAAAGCCCAGCCCGGGGTTCCATGTATGGACACAGTCATTACCTCTGCCCTGCTGACAAATGGCTCTGTCATCTGAATACGAATGGCCTGCTGCCTAAATCCTACTTTTGTCTGCGTCATCCTCTTTCATTTATCAGGAAGAACGTTCAAGTTAATATCTTTAAAGACCTGTTTATCTGACACACACATTCCGTTTGCGGGCCTCAATGCACACCGTTCTGTTGTACTGCACTGTCTTAAAGGATTTCTTTTGTTGAGGGCCACCATTTGTATTCCATCGTGGCTCTGGTAAATTAATGATTCATCTTTTCCAAGATGGCCCCTTGTCCAGATCCTTTGACAAATATGCAGTGTGTGTGTGTTACAGTGTCACAGGAACAGGCTGTGCACTGGCATTTGGCCACGGACAGCATGAGGTTAGAGTTCAGTCGGTTGAAACCCGCTGCCACATCCGCTGTCACCACTGACAGTCTCAACCCACACAGCCAAGCTGACTGATGTCAAGATATACTTAGAGTCTAATCATGCAGTAAATAGAAGCACAGGGGCTCCTGCAATAGGAGCTGGCTCTCCTCGGTCCACTTAAAATCATTCACTGAAAACGGATCAGCTCTGTCAAATAGAGTTTGGGGGTTGTTTTCCCTCTTCGTTCTTTGTAAGTTCGCCTAAGATTAATGGAGACCAAAGCAAGGCTGGCGGCTGCCCAAGTCTCTGTGGCAAACTCCAGACTCCTGGTGACATGTACAGCTCAAAGCCTTCACACTGAGGGGGACTTCAGTGCTGCAGGGCCTGTGAGGTTGGGGCTCTACATGAAGGAACGCTTTTGATTACTCACGCCGGGGGGGGCATGCGTCGAATCCCTGTCCACTTTGTTTATCAGTGAAATAGTCTGTTTCCTCATCTCCAGGAAAATGCCAGATCCATTCTTCCTTCAGATGGCAAAGATAGATGCTTGCCATTACCCCTACCGAGAAGTGGATTGGACCATATGCTCCCCATATTATTTTTTGAAAATCGTATTTTCTTGTGCTAGCGTTTATACTTCATGAAACAAGCTGGAGGCAGCTTCTGTATCTGTCGCCAGGGAAGTGTGTTACAGATGGAAGGCGTCACTCCACTCTGAAGAAGAATACTCCCATTAGCGCAGCAGGACAAATAACATTCCTGCATCTCACCTGGCCACGCTGCTTAGCAGACTGGCTCTGTGAAATAACAGAGGAAAGGCCAAGCTGCACTAATTAACTTCACTCAGCATTCCTGCTGAAGAGAGTATGTCTAACCTTTATACAGTAACCCCGCTTAGCCACCTTCTCTCATAAACATCCTGCTTGAAAATCGAATTGAATGTCAGTAAGCCGAATGCCCCTTTTGCTCTGTCTGCCTCTTACCTTCCCCTTACACTCTCACGTTGTCCCTCCCTCCCTCCCTCCTACCTCCCTCCCTCCCTATCCGTCACCCCTCTTTAGACCACAGCCCTTATTCAGGGAGGGAGGCGGCACTTTGCGGTGGTGAATCAATACAACAGTGTCCCCTATAACAGACCTCTGTGTTTTCCTCTTATCGATCCTGTCAGCCCAGATACATTTAAGAGCAAGCCCTGCGATTACCCTCAGCAATCCTACCTTTGATCCATACTGCAAACGACAGGCGCCAGACATCAGCTTTGGGTAATTGTAATGTTGAAAGGAGTCCCATTGTTCATCTATTTTTTGGGGCCTGGGTTCAGTTTCTCATGTTGACTTTGTTCTTTTTTTTAATTGGTCTGGACAGCTAGCATGAACAGCAGTCACAACACTGTCTTATATCCACTAGGGAGGGTTCGATTCATTTGGATTAAGCTTTTTTATAAACAGTAAGGTTCAACTCTAAGATAGACTCTAATACTCCATAATTTAATCTATCATAACTCATCTATTGCAAAATATTATCATGTATTGAACCCAAGACTGGATTTACAATGGTAAATAATTTTGGGTTAGTTTTCTGATATACAACTGACACTGCATTATTTTGCTAACTCCTTAGCTAGAAATTGAATTAAGCAGGATGGTTTCATCAACGTCCAAAATGAAAGCACTCTGCAGCAAGCTGCTCCTTGGTCTAACTACTAAAGCATGGGCTGGTGAAGCAGGAGTTCATTTAATTGATGTTGCGTTTGATAATAATTGATGCACAAGTGTAAGCGACAACAAAAAGTTGGCCTTTAGTACCTGCTATCCACTGAGGAAGACATAATCAACTTTTCAAAAGAGTGTCATTAAATCAATCCATTTCACACTAAAAGTTGACATCACAAACTAGCATCTCGCTTAATTTGTAGTCCATTAGCTGACTGCTAACGGCTTGTTTCAACAGCTTTTCATGGGTTTGTAATTTCGGAAGCTCTTAGCCTCACACCTAGACATTAACAGATTCAAAGTTTAGGCTTTTCTTTCACAGGGTTCAAAGTGCTAATTACTATCAACAGTAACTGGACTGAACTGAGAACACCATGATCTTAATGCCTCCCTGCAGCCAGAGGCTAAGGAGAGTTTGAGAAGGAGACAAGCCGTATTCCTGCAAATGTAGGATGTGACTCAACAAATCTATAAGACCTTTATGGAAGCTTGAGTGCATGGACAAAACAGCAAGAGCTTTGTTGAGGTACAGTACATGACTCCTGGCTGGACCTTGTGAGAGGCCCAGGGTGTTTTTAATTGCTTATTGCTGTTACTCTCCTTTTCCATAAGTTTGCTATTGTCCCCTTTTGACCCAGCACATTGAATTCAGGCACAGCTTAAGTGGCTCACCCACAAACATCTGATATATCCCTCTTTCCTGGATTTGTTTAATTGCATTACATCAGCAGACTTGGTACTGTGGTACATTTAGCCCATTCAACAACTATCAAGTTGTCATGAACACGACCTCCCTTTCCTCTCCTCTATTTGTCCGTATTATGCAGTTGACCCCTTTTGAGTTGTGGGTCAAAGCTATAACTCACACTCTGTGGTTGTGAAGCAGTGCTCTAGAATCCTATCAGTGAGCTGCTGTGTCCTCATTCCTGTGTTTCCCCAGTGTCCACTGGCTTTTGATCACTCTAATAGAAATGGATGGCATTCATGGAGCCCTTAGATTAGACTGTGTGATGATGTACCACATTCAACATCTATGTGAATGTGTGTGTGTGTGTGTGTGTGTGTGAGAGGAAGAGAGAGAGAGAGATAGAGAGAAAGAGTGTTTACAACATTACTCACCTGAGTAATGCAAGGCAGCCATGTTGAGGCTGGACATTCATTCCACCTGCAGTGATTGCAGAGTGGAGGTGAGCAAAGGGTTGCCGAGGGTAGGGCACCTCAGAGACCGCTGCTGATGAGGTGTCTGAGATAGGATCACAACAGGACGAGTCTTCATCACAGAAACGGGGGTACATACACACATACAATACCACCCCTGACCTACCTTCTAAACTGTGTACAGTATTCCCTTATGCATCATCTGACAGTACCTGAACTGTTGAAGGATGATGGCAGCCATGATTACAATAGGAAATCAGCACACCTCCGTAGATAAAGATGATGAATAGCATAGTTACTGTAGTTACTCTGAGAAGTTTTACAGCCTATCTACTGTAAGTGCAGCCCAAATTTCAAGTGGGACTCAGGTCTCCCCTATCAGTGAGTAACACTCACCTAGGTTCTGCATGACAGCCATTTGTGCCTACCTCTCATCTCACACCACAGGGCTTTCAGTGGATGGAGACATTGTGAGGATTGAAGTTTCCCAACTCAGTTTCCTCTGATCATTCACTCACACTATCCACCACCCGCAGGTGCCTGCGACAGCCATGGACACCACTGTGTACCAGAGTGCCCACATCACACACTCGGCACATCAGCTTTCATGGTCGACTGAAGATCTCTCCTTCTGTCTCTCTGCCAAACAGATCCCCCAGATCAGCTACGCATCTACAGCCCCGGAACTAAGTGACGACAGGCGCTATGACTTCTTCTCCAGAGTGGTGCCCCCAGACTCGTTCCAGGCCCAGGCCATGGTGGACATCATCAGGGCCCTGGGCTGGACCTACGTCTCCACTGTGGCTTCGGAGGGCAGCTACGGAGAGAGAGGCGTAGAGGCCTTCACAAAGCTTTCCAAGGAAGCAGGTGAGGTGGGGGCTGTGTGGCCAGGGAAGTGAGGTCACACTGAGGGAAATGATGTCACACTGAGGGAAATTATGTCACACTGAGGGAAATTATGTCACACTGAGGTAATTAACTTGGCAAAGTTCAAGCTTCTGCTATGTTGCCCTAATGTACTTGTTATTCCGTGTACAAAATATCACAATAGACCTAAATATGCTTAGACCTAGATAGATAAATGTGGATGTTGCTGCAGTAAATCTATTATTGATGAGTCATAGGTAAATTAAACACTTTCTCATCAGAGTTGAAAGTGGATCAAAGTGGTTGATATAAAAGTATGAATAGCTTGGTGTGTGGGCTGCACTAAGGCATCACCCACTTCCTCGTGTGGACTGGAAAATTCCATTCCATGATGCAAGGTGCAGCCTTCATGTTACAGTATTCATTGGGGGAATGAGGGTCACCTCATAAGTCCAACCTGACCTCCACACATCCCAGCTCACCTCCTGTGCTGTGCAGCCTCTGTGACTTCCTTTTCAGTCTGGTCCACCCTCCACTTTCCCAGCTCCGAACTGGAGCGACGTGAGAGAACCTCTGAGATGGAGAAAGCTAATGATATCCCACGGGCCACGATCAGAAGTCCAGCAGACATGAATATTTCATATGTGCGCGTTCATGTGCAGTCTGATCACTCATTAAATCTTGAAGAGGCTGTTGTAGCTTTGGAGTTTGTGTCGAGAGAGAACAGCTGGGAAGAGTTAGCTTGTGTGGTTGGCTGAGGGGGCATGAGGGAAAAGTCCTGATGATTTACTGGTTATTTTGGAAGTTTCATTTTGCCTTGTTACACCCTCCAGTGTGCATGACATGCCTTCAGTTACTAGATAGTTTTCATTTGTTGTGTTTCCCACTGAAGTGTTTTGTTGGTAAAGGCCAGTGAACTCAACATTGATATTACTGCTGTGACTTGAGAGGAGCTGAGACGAAGGACTGTGAAATGATGGGATATTGTTGCTGTTGAGGCACTTTTACAAGAGAGAGCTGCAGCAACAAAACAATATCCTGCATTTATATACAACTCTAATGAGAATTAGATGCACCGCAGGCATGGTATCTTTAATCAAAGGGTTTATTACATAATAGGAAAGAGGAACTATACATTCAAAGGATACAGCACCGTGTATCAGCAGCTCCCCATAGACAACAACAGGCTGTCTCTATCCCTGCTCGAGGGTGTAGTGAGTTAATTGTAAAAGAACATATACATAGATGAGAGAGATAGGCTGTATTACAGCACACAATATATCAACAACATACAGTGCACTAGCCCATAAGGTTGAAATCTGATACCAAGAGATGTTTTTGTGGGTTGGGTTAGAGTGAAATGTCAAATGCATTAGTACTAGTAGGATTCTCGCCTCACCACTTCAAGGAGAATCACCCAGCAGACTAATGCAATATGGGTGCCCATTACCCTGGGCAGCGTCTGGAGTGATGGTCAGCTCGTATCGATCATTTCTTCTCTTCCTTCTCTTCTCTCCTGTAGAGCTTTCGCCATAGCTGTTTCTTTTGAGTTGTCTTTGCTTGTAAGTGGAGCAGAGAAAAGACTAATCTGATTTGTATTTTTCTGTGTCTGGATTCTGGATCCAGTCCAAAGCGATGCAGTTAGGGGTTTTCTCTTTGATAAACAGACTCATGCAAGCACGTTTGAGGACAAAACTCCCACAAAACATCACTCTAAAATTAATTACAAGCAAGCTGCCAAAACCATATTTTCATATCGCTTGTGGAAAACATGTCAAACTATAGTCCAAATATTTAGCATTGGGTTTTGAGGAAAAATATAAAAGATTTAGATTTTTTGTTTGAATGTGAAGTTCACTCAAGTGAGTTGCCCCATGTGTTTGGTCAACAGCTTAACGCATTTGCTGAAGATGAACACAACAAATAGAACAGCCTTCTCCTGCAGGATAGTCGTCTATTGTTGAGTGACATGCACTATGAACACGGCAGTAGAGGGGAATATAGGATATAAAGGGCACACACATCTAGAATAGGAATGCCATTCCATTTTCCCACTTGTGTTGAGGAGAAAAGTGGAAGGAGAGAGGGATGGAGGGAGTCAGTCGTTCTGCCTCTCTGCTCAGGAGGTGATAAATATAATTGGAGCATTATGGATCCCCCTGGGGCTGGGTGCAGGGGGCCGGGAGGAGATACAGGGGCGGGGGGTTGTGGGGGGGCTGACTCCATCAAGAGCCAGTCAGATTCAGAGGGCGTTCCTGGATGTGTTGACCAAGCTAAATAGGAACGGACGATTCCTCACCCTGTAGTGCATTTCCCGAATCTCTGGGATTTAGGATGAATAATTGAAGCAGTTAATGCAGCACACGACCTCTGGCACTGCCACTCATCAACAGAAGACTGATGAATGAAACCATCACTATTTTATCTCTGATGTATTAATCAAACATTGAAATGGGGAGCACGGAGTCAGGGGATGGAGAATATGTAGATAGTAACTGTACTCCCAATAAATGGAATATTGTTTTAATGTTTCATATTGAAAGGTTTTTAATACTTGCAGTGTCACAAAAGAACACTTGACAAGCTTGCATAATGTTTGTCTGGCTTACACTGTTGCAAGGTCCATGAGACTTTGCAACAGGAGAAGTGCTATCTTGCATTGGAATTCGTCTTACTGTATCCTCCAATTCTGGTGATTCTGGTAGCTTGACATTTCTCTAAAATACAGTATTGTTTAGCACAACTCTAAGCCCTGTCTTTTAGACCTCCCCCTCGAGGGAAAGGTCTTTCATGTCCTGAAAAGGCCTGCCACGGCCAGGTGAAGACTGTCAGACCCTCAACACAGGATCCTGACAGGACATAGGCCTGGCTCTGGCATTATCCTCTTGGTCGACGGATTGACGAGGAATTCTGCAGCCATTCAATAATTTAGCCTTCACTGCACAACCAGTGTGAAGCCTGCAGGGCAGTCTAGTCCTCGCAGCATGTTCAAGCCTGATGCCCAGGGATGAAGCCGCTCTGAAGGCTGCTTATCTTCATCAGCTGTGGCCTCTGTCTCTAACTCTGGCTGCTTTGACCTACAGTAGCATATGTCTCTGTCGCGTCTGACAGAGCACTCTATACGCCACATTGTGACACATAAGGCCATGCACATGCACATTTTAGATTTACATGATGTTACATTAATGCTCACACATAATACCCAGAGACAAACAGGCGGGCGAATGACAGCACCTGAAGCTGAAAAGTGTTGTTAATACCTTCCACAGAATTAGACATAGAAAAGAACGACCGTTTCCCCAAAAAGGAAAACCTTGATGTGCAGCGTCATAAGCCTCCCAGAGCCCCAAAGAATCATTTTGAAATCTCTGTGCTAAAATCGAGCTTTAGCTGTGTCCCTGTGAGACATACAGCAGCTGCTGCTCCACAGTACTGGAGCTGGAACAGCAAGGAGCCAGGCACATTTCATTTTAGGAGAACAGCACAATTCCCCAGCATTACCATGACTATGGAGGGGAGCGCCACCCCCGTGTTTTGTCCACTTAAAGACGATTACAGGAGCCATCCTCACTGTCTTTGTGGAGGTTCAGTGTCTTCCAATCATTTTTTATTTGTTTGTTTATGGGCTGGTCTGGGCTGAGAGGTTGGGGAGTGGTCCACCAATCACCTGCCACTGTCTTTTGATGTATCACAGTAAACACATCAAAAAGCACTGGCCAAAGTGTGTTCTGCCAGCTAAAAGCTGTTTATATCATAGTAATGAGCCTGAGGAGACAATTAGGACCTGCCTCCCATTTCTCTGTCTGCTGAGGAAAACCCAAACTGAAAGGTTATCTGGTACTGGAGCGCTTGAGTGGGAGACATTTTAATTGGTTTGGATAGAGAGCTGTGTGTGTTGACTCAGGACCCTGTTTGCTGCTATGGTGGCTGCTGTAGTTATGATGTGCCTCAGCTCAGGTGTACAATGATGTCTGTTTACTCCTCCAGCTTGAAAGGTTAGGTCAGCCAGCACTCCCACATCTTCTCCCGGAGAGCCGTGCTAATCAGGGTATTTTAAAAAGATAGAATGTTTAGTCTGTGCCAGGTAATGAGTATTTGAATGTGACCTAAAGATGACGCAGCACAGAAGCTAATTTGCCGGGGAGTCTGGTCCATCTCATCCCTCCCTGAACAGCCTTTGTTTTCACCAGCAGTGTTTACCTCGCTTATCGGAGCTATCGGGCAATATTTAAGCATGACCTTAAACTGTGGACAGGTGCAAATTGGGTCATTGTATAGGCCCTTGTTTAAAATTTGGACAAGCATGGATTAACCCAAGAGATTGCCTTAATCAATATTTCCTCAAGGACAATGGCCAACAAAGTTTAGGCCACTTCTCTGAGGTGACTGTCACGGGCTGCTTGCCAAATATCTAATAAGCAATCAGTAGCTTTCATCCTGTATAAACTCATTAGTGACCTGTCCAAAAAATGATTCATTGTCAATATTAATATGATCTTTGTTTGTATAGTCTGCCAGGCTATCTGATTGGACCAGTGACCACCCAGTGATGTTTGGTAATTAATTTAAATGGAAAGTCAATTAAGAGGTGGACTTTTAAATGTCTGTGTTCATCAATTGTGAAAAGTGAAGGTGCTCATTCTCTTGTTCATTCTACAGTACGGTTTTCATGGAAATTCATTTAGTTTGCTGTGGTTCTGCTCATAACCCTTTTGTCATTTTGTAAATGGTTTAACTATTCACTTTTCTGATTTCCTTTCCATTCCTTTTTTTCATCCCTCTTGTTGTAAGCCACCATGACTTAGAGTTGACGGAAATGTAAATGTGATGTATTGTGTGTGGTTTTTACACATCTATTCATCACTCTAAGAAATATCCTAGAGCGGGATATAAGACACAATCTTCTCACCAACTCTTTGTTTAGAAGTTCCTATTATTTCCATGAGAAAAGCTTTAGCTTTATCGAGAAAGAGTTTTGACTTGAGGGTTTTTGTGTGCGTGTGTGGTTTTGTGTGTGTGTGTGTGTGAGTGTGTGTGTCCCTGAGGCCTCATCATCTCACTCTTTCTCCTTTAAAGGTGAGATCTGCATTGCTCAGTCTTTGAAGATTCCTCCTAACTCCAAGATGGAGGATTACGACAAAGCCATCCAACAACTGCTGGAGACGCAGCACTCCCGGGCAGTCATCATCTTCGCCAGTGAGGAAGACATACGGTGGGTAGAGCCCTAAACTGCAGCTGGGTACATCCATGTTGTTGAGGGGTGTTGATTACTAACCTTGGTGCGTTTTTTAATCTCAGAGGAGAAGCCCCTGAGGACAGGTTGGAGGCAGACAGATTTACTGTGTGTACACGGTGTAGGCAACACAAACATGCCTCGGAGGAGAAGTCAGAGCATGGATCACAAGCAAGGAGCTGGAGATATTGTTTCATTTGCAATGCCTTGTGGGGAATGTCTCAGGAAAGAAAGAGTGAATCTAGCATCCTGGGGATTTTTTTGAAAATTAGATTTAGATGGATACAAACTGACATTTATTATAAGAGAGAAGGGGGGGGAGAGACCCTGAGAGTGATGGAGCGATAGAGAGAACTTGCTTTACACTCTAGCCTATATACACAATAATACAATTATGGATGATGATTGAATGTGTGTGATACTGAGACACTATTTTATGGTATGCGTCCACTTTGAAAACTCTCAGGAGCTTGTTGCAGTTGAGTGTGTGCATAGCTTGCAGTAGCTTCCTAATGGGTATTGGATTGCATGTATCGGCTGTGGTTCACACATGGCTGCCCTTGCAGGGGAGTTCTCAATGCCACCAAGAGGGCCAATCAGGTGGGGCATTTCCTGTGGATTGGATCTGACAGCTGGGGGGCGAAGAGCAGCCCTATCCACCAGCTGGAGGACGTGGCTGTAGGAGCAGTCACCATACTGCCCAAACGCTCCTCCATTAAAGGTACACACACATACACACGCCCACACAAACAAATACCCCTTCCCAGTTCACCAGCTTGTGGGTGGTACTGGGGTGCAAAGTCACTGAATATGTATTAGTAGCTGAATTGCTGTCGCTGTCTTGAACAGATACTATTGTCATATTTCAACATGGTTTTAATGGTTTATTTGATCAGTCTGCATAGTCACTAGGAGAACGTTATTTATAGGGTCTTGGCATAATAGCCATAACTATTACAGTCTATGAAAGTATGACTTTTACATTTAGCAGACGCTCTTATCCAGAGCAACTTAAAGTAAGTACAGGGACATTCCCCCCCGAGGCAAGTAGGGTGAAGTGCCTTGCCCAAGGACACAACGTCATTTGGCAAGGCCGGGAATCGAACCAACAACCTTCTGTTTACTAGCCTGACTCCCTAACCGCTCAGCCATCTGACCCACTTTTATAAAGTCTTCTTTGATTACAGAGGTCTAGACAGGACAATGTATGGTCTGGTCAAGCCAGGAGGCAGAAGGACTATATTAATCTAACATGCATCATTGATGGACCTCTCAAAAGAATATCAGTCGAGTCATTCAGTCCTGATTAGTCATTATCTCTTCTCGCTGTGATTCAGCCGACATGACAGGGGGAGAGCGAGGAGTGGAGGGAGCGCAAGTGATAGAGAAAGAGAGAGGAAACCTCCAAAGTGTGAAGATCACGGAGGGTGCTGCGATGCAGACACTGTTGCAGCTGATACCTCTTAACAGTGGCCTGTGTCTGTGCATGTTATTACACAGTAGACAGATATTACAACTATAATATTGATTACCCGCAGGAAATAAGGGAGACTCGTTTACCGTACGAACCCTATCATTTATTATGCATCAGGCTTTTTAATTAATGTAATATCCCAGATTAAGTAAGTTTCATAGACAGGAAGAAGGAAGAAACCTCAGTGGTCACATTTTTAGGAACATTGGCCATAGAAAGTGGGGCTGCCGAACACACACAGACACACACACACACACCTTGCTTCATTACCTCCAGGTTGGTCTTTGTTAATAATTGGTACGGAACTGCAGTGTTCTCCTTGTTTCGATTCTCAGGGTTTGATGAATACTTCATGGCGCTCACCCTTGAGAACAATCGCAGGAATGTGTGGTTTGCAGAGTTCTGGGAGGAGAACTTCGACTGTAGGCTCCTCAGCTCCTCCAAGAGAGAGGACACAAGTAGGAAGTGCACAGGTACTGAGACTATCTATCTGTCTATCTATCTAACTATCTATCTGTCTGTCCGTCTGTCCATCCGCCTACTTACCTACCAACCTACCTAGCTACCTACCTACCTAGCTACCTACCTAGCTACCTACCTAGCTACCTACCTAGCTGTTTGGCTGGCTGGCTGGCTTGCTAGCTAATACTGTATGATGGGGAACTTCTACTCTGCCCAAACCTGCAACATGACTACACAGCAGATCATGACCTGTATACTAAGCAGACAACATGCATATCATTTGGTAAGGGTGCAGTAGAGAGAACGGTGCGAGGTAACTCAGTGTGCAAGGTAATGCTGTTCGTGATCCCAAGTGTCGTATTACAGACAGGGTTTTGATCCCACTGCGAACATCACTTCCAGTGAGGTTTGTTGATATTGTTCACAGTTTGTTGTGAGTTTTCGTTAGACAGCTGATCCTGTGTACTACCCCTTAGAGCTCCAGCGTAGGGGTGGGGCTGGCAGGGATGTGCTGTCTATGGCCCTGTGTTTGTGTTCAGAGCTGTGTCTGTTCAGGTGAAATAGATGACAGCAGCGACTATAACGGCAGCTTTGAAGATGTGCTCTTTGTGTGCATGTGACACAAGTGTACACAGGGACTTATGTGCCACCTACTTCTGAATCTTGTCCTTGCAGCACTCCACTACAGTTCTGCTTTAAGATGACTTTTTTCACCTCAAAGTATTATATCTAAGAGACTAAACTCTATATTGGGGTTGTTTGCTTTCAGTCAGATTTAAGAAAATGTTTCTCTAAGAATTGTAGAGACTTATTTTTTTATTTATTTTTTTACATTTAGCAGACGCTCTTATCCAGAGCGACTTACAGTAAGTACAGGGACATTCCCCCTGAGGCAAGTAGGGTGAAGTGCCTTGCCCAAGGACACAACGTCATTTGTCCTGGTGGGGAATCGAACCGGCAACCTTCTGATTACTAGCCCGATTCCCTAACCACTCAGCCATCTGACTCCCTATTTTCCATATTATTGCAGGCATGTCTAATTTATGAATGTCTAAAGGCAGAGGCTTTTGCATTCAACTCTACTCACCACGCTGGAAAACAAAAAGGTTGTGCGTGGGCTGAAATATTTGTTCAAGGGAGAGAAACGGGAGGAAATGTCAACATTTATTGCTTTTGACCTCCTTCAGCTTGTGCCATTCTCCCACGTTCATGTTCTCGTCATGGTGGGCCCGGCTTTTTGGTTTGCTTGGACTGCAAACCTTCATACAGTGTTCACAACACACATACTCTCTCTCTCTCTCTTTCTTTCTCTCTCTCTCTCTCTCTCTCTCTCTCTCTCTCTCTCTCTCTCTCTCTCTCTCTCTCTCTCTCTCTCTCTCTCTCTCTCACACACACACACACACACACACACACGCACACGCACACACACAACACACACTCCCCTAGTGCTCTGGCTGGTGCTCCCTGATGTGCTGTTTACTGTAACATATTCCATTTCATCTGTTATTTTTGCACCCCCAATGTATTTGTTTCTTTCTTGTTACAGTAATGCTTTCATGCTAATTACTTTCTTATTCTTTCAAATGAACACATTTAGTTTCCATATGCCCAACATCATAAAGAAATCTGTTCACATTACCACTTTGAAACAGGCCAGTGCAGGATCCTTACCAGCTAGATGAATTCATTATATATGCAACCAGTGCCGAGGCAGTGTGATGTAAAAAGCCTACAGTGAAAGGGCAATGCATTGAAGGGAGTCTCAGAGGATGGGGCTTCTGCACTGTAACCAGCCGAGTGTATCACTGGCTATTCTGACATTTACTGAAACGCAGCATTGTATCTATCTTTATTTGCAAAGTTTAATTCAAGTTTAAATATATTATAACTGTACAGCAGTACATTTAGTATTTGTTTTTGAACAAACATTTAGCAGACGCTCTTATCCAGAGCGACTTACAGTAAGTACAGGGACATTCCCCCGAGGCAAGTAGGGTGAAGTGCCTTGCCCAAGGACACAACATCATATTGCACGACCGGGAATCGAGCCAGCAACCTTCTGATTAATAGCCCAATTCCCTAACCGCTCAGCCATCTGACCCCAGTAATTGGTTGTTGGTAGTTAAAGGAGGCTGTATAAATACCAGTGACTGAGGTGACATTGTATGCTGCTTACAGAATATAATATCTTCACCTCCATATCTGTGACATCTTCTGTTTTTCTCCCTCCTTTATTCCCTTAGGTCAGGAGCGAATAGGTATCGACTCCAAGTATGAACAGGAGGGAAAGGTTCAGTTTGTGATAGATGCGGTGTACGCCATGGCCCACGCCCTCCACAGCATGCAGAGAGACCTGTGTCCAGACCACCCTGGTATCTGCCCCCAGATGGAGCTTGCTGATGGAAAGACCCTGCTCAAATACATTAGGAATGGCAACTTCAACGGTGAGTCAGGCCTCCCCTAACAGGGTATGCGTTCTGTTGGTGAGGTTGGGGAAGGAAAATGGGTTGTAGAACCCTGTGAATACAAGGAGGATTTCCATACCCTTACAATGTTGTCTCTATTTCAGTCTAGAATACAAATCTTATTTTTTTATGCTTTACTATTAAAGCTTTTTTTCTTGAAATGATGGTAATTCCCTCTTATTGTATGATTTATTTGTTCCAGAGATGTCTCTCACTAGTGGTCAGATGAGGTTCGTGTGGACTCGCCACTGCATTTCTGGACAATAATTGTCAAAGGTCCCAAAAGGACCCTGGCTTTCTAAATAGATTATATACCCGTGGAACACATTCCAATACAACCTGTAAAGTGTGCCACAGTCCTCAGAAACAGAATAATGCATGCTGTTGTCATCTCCATTCACGTGTAGAGCCATGAGCATAGCAAACAAACCAGGCTAATGTAGCTGTACTGAGCGAGCAGGGAGACTCACCTCAGGTAAGCTTTAGTCAGGAAGCCCCTATCTCTCTACCCCCAGGGATGCAGTATTCACAAACCCTTTTAACAGTATGCAAAAGTTACTTCTCCTGCGGCTTTGACAACCTTATCTCAACTGTTCTTTACTGCATCTAGACAGGGTCGGTGCATATTAGGGTGTGTGTGTTTGTGTGTGTGTGTGTCTGCGTTAATGTGTATGCGGGTGAGAGCCAGTGTTAGACTTCTTTGTTGATCTCCCCACTGTGCCGGAGCCACAGAACTGAAGAGAGGAAGAGAGGGAGGGAGAGAGAGAAAGAGAATAATGATGCGAGAGAAACAGCCGTGGCTCCCCAGTCCACCCACACTGCTCCACACAGCATAGCAGCAGGGCACTTTAGTCATGTCTTAGTTCAGTGCCACATGCAAACGTATGAATCTTTTATCTAATACAGCGCTCTCACAAAGCTGTCTACACGGATCATTTTGTTCCCTTGGAAATGACAGGCAACGGGAAATAGAATTGAATATGTAATGGATTTGTATCTGCAAAGACAGCAATGTTGCCTAATTATTTGCTTTAGAACCAAAGAGCCAAGTGGCCAAGCATTTATTTCACTATCTAAAGTAAATGAATGTGTGTGTGCATGCAGCCGTGTGTATTGCCATGGGCGGGAACATTCACATTCTTGCTGTCATACTTACTGTAGGGCTGCAGGATACTATGTCAACACTGTCAATACAGTATGTCAACAACTCCACTGTCTGTCTGGAGGAAACAGAAGTGACAGGCTGTCGACTACCACCCGTGTATTTTGTTTTTGTATTGAATTGAGGGAGGTTTATTTTGCTACAGCAGCCATTCTTCTGCTGTATGTTTTTATACTGTAAACAGTGTTTTAGTAGCACGCTACACATTTTTTGAAAACATGTATTCACACCCCCAGCCTATTGAACTTAAATGATCTTTCACCATGCTGTCAAAGACTGGATGATTTAGAATAGATGAGAGAATCTTGATTCTCACTCTGGATCTCTTGTGGTTCGATGGAAAGCCCTGACTATACATTATTTCCTCAAAGTGGCTCATGAAGGAGTTGAAAGGGAGGTTTTTCCCTCACTACTGCTTGTTCCTGCTACTTGACTGAGACCGTAGACAGGTGTTGAAGACTGGGGCTTTAGGAGAAATGTTCAATGACAAATGTCCTTGGATGTAAGTTGAATGGAGCACTGGTATTCTTCCAGCAGAAACTAGGGGGGAGGTGTACCTCCAGGACAGGAGTCCTGCACAAAACACAATGGCAGCATGTCCCCTAGACCATTTTAGACTTCTGTTATGTTATCCTTCACCTTTACACTTTTTATAGCCAGAGCTATTAAGGCAGACAATTCCCATGCCAACAGTGGTGTGACTCCCCCTGTCCCATTTCAGAAATGGTACCTTCCCCATGAGTTTTTGTATGCTGTTTCAAGGTGAACACATGGATGAAAGAATAGTGTTTTAGTTTCTCTCACTCTGGCAAGGTAATAGAGAATGACCCAGAGTGCATGAAGGGGCAAATGTCACATTACAAAGCACAACACGTTCTCACTCTGTGAACAAGCTAGAAATGCAAGCGTCAACCCAAACATGCACAAACCAACGTACAGTAAACACATATACACACAGACACTTTGTCCAGAGCAAATGAACCTTCACAGGTGCGTCAGGGAACACACACACACACTCCATTTTAATAATCCACAGACTGCTCCAAGTACAATGTTTCAGGTGTCCAGAGTCTTCACTAAGCTAATTAGTGAAATCTACAGGGCTCTGCTTGATACAGCCTGTTACAAACTGAGACCAGATGGGAGCCATACGATGCTCTGGCTGACCTATTTATCTCTGCTCTCCTCCACATGTCCTGAACGTCCAACTGGAATTGTTTGATTCTGACCTTAGGAAATGTGCATCCATGTTGAAGAACAAGCATCTTATCATATCGGTCCACAGATTTACAGCTGCACATGGCTCTTATGATGCGCTGCACAGATCCTAATGAGGCGGTGCACGGATCCTAATGATGTGGCGCACGGATCTAATGATGTAGAGCACAGATATAAATACAGAGCTTCTCTGGATCTCTGATCAACCAGGTGAAGCTGCTGGTCAGAATGGAACTAGTTGGCCTGCCTCCTATCCCCAGGGGGGCAGGGATATAGGTCATGGCCATTATGACTAGCTCCTACTGTGCATACAGGGACCAAACCACTGTGACCCCCAGGCCTGTGTCTGTACCATTACTTTCTAGGTTACCCATCACATAGGGAAAGGCAGTGGGCTGAACACCAATGTTGCTCTGTTCTGACTTAATGTTCGCACTGTATTCCCTAGAGAGCGTGTGCTTGAGACAGCATTCTGAGACTGGCCTTCCTCTCTTCTCCTCTGCAGGCAGCGCCGGCACCTCAGTCATGTTCAACAGAAACGGTGACGCCCCAGGACGCTATGACCTGTTCCAGTTCCAGAAGACCAACTCGTCTATCCCTGAGTACAGGCCCGTGGGCCAGTGGGTGGAGACACTGCAGCTCAAGGTGAGGCTGGCAGGGCCCTCGGTTAAGAGCAGGCCACAAAGAGGGCTACTAAATGACAGCTTGGGCCGCTCTGGTGGCTGTCTGGCCAGAGAGAGCAAACTGATAATTACAGGACAGAACGTTTTGATTGTTGAGGGACATTTGACAGAAAAGTGTATAATCATGTAATTATATAATCAATGAAGAAGCAGTGTAGTAGGGTCACATTAACCATTAACCATAAAATCAAAATTGAAATACTAAGGCAGCCAGTTCCATCCAAGGTGACAAATCTTGCATGTAGTCTCCATAGCAACAGTGCTGTTGGTCTCATTACTGTTTCCAGCCAGTGTGTAATCAGGAACCTCTCCATACAGCACTGTTTATTGTCTATAAAATAAAGGTCTGTTGCTCGGCCACAGATAGATGGTGATCTGCGGCGACAGCTGCAAAACAACACATCTGTCAGCCAGGTATACAGGCAAAACACCTGCTAGCATCCACAGTAACTTCTGGCTGACTCTGATGTGTTGATATATTGTTGATATTAGAGAACAAGTGTTTGGTTCATCCTTCAGTACGTTGTGCTGTAGGAGTCTGTGTAGGTCAGTCAAGACTTGATGTCATCATTATTAAAACAAGTTCCGATTTGTTACTAAAAGATCTCCATTCTTGGCAGAGATTGTGGGAGTGATGACATGAGAGATAGGCTTCAGTGTGTCAGTCCTAAAGAGAAGTCGGTGCTGGAGATTACACGTATTGATATGTACTGTGGCATGGGTTAGAGTAATGTGGCTTTGAATAGCAGTGCAGTATCCCAGAGGTGGTTCAGTATCTTAGCATCTTTCCTCAGGCCTTCCTCTGGTATTGTAGGCTTTCTCTGAGTCACTATGAAGATCCAGAGTACAGCCCTGACTAAGACAACCGTAAAAAAGGTATTTTACAGCTCTAAATCCCTCATCTCGTCCAGACTAATCCCATTTTGTACCTCACTGGCTCCTGTGTTCTTTATTACAGTAATCACATGTATCTGGAATTTCATTGTTACATTTTTTTCCATTCAATAAAAAGTAAGCGCTGTGGCCTTGGAGATTTCCATTACTACATAGTGGTGGAAGATAAAATCTTCTTTGGGGAAACAATCCAGCAGTGTTTTTCTCGCCTGTATTCTAGTATTATAATAGCATGCCTTTGGGCTACAGTCATGACTGTTGGTGAGGGCATTCATTAAGGCAGAAACCTGCTCACCTGGCAGTCCTTTTGAAACACTTAATGCATACCATTACATCCCTTTTGCCACCAGGTAAATATACTGCAGACGATTATCCACTATTATCCAAGTAGCAACTCCTTCTAATTAGTACATCCATTTAGTACACTAATAACAAACTATCTCTCTCTCTCTCTCTCTCTCTCTCTCTCTCTCTCTCTTGGTGTGCGATGTGTTCTGCCTGAGTCAGCTGGAGGAGCTGCAGTGGCCGGAGGGGGAGCAGGAGGTCCCTATCTCTGTGTGCAGCCTGCCCTGTAAGACTGGCGAGCGGAAGAAGAAGGTGAAGGGCATGCCCTGCTGCTGGCACTGCGAGCTGTGTGACGGCTACCAGTACCAGTATGACGAGACCTCCTGTCGCCTGTGCGCCTACGACATGCGGCCCAACCCCAACCGCACCGCCTGCCAGCCCATCCCCATCGTCAAGCTGGAGTGGCACTCCCCCTGGGCCGTGGTCCCCGTGTTCCTCGCCATGCTGGGCATCGTCGCCACCATCTTCGTCATGGCGACGTTCGTGCGCTACAACGACACGCCCATCGTGCGGGCGTCGGGGCGGGAGCTGAGCTACGTGCTGCTGACGGGCATCTTCCTGTGTTACATCATCACCTTCCTGATGATCGCCAAGCCCGACGTGGGCGTGTGCTCCTTCCGCCGGATCTTCCTGGGCCTGGGCATGTGCATCAGCTACGCCGCGCTGCTCACCAAGACCAACCGCATCTACCGCATCTTCGAGCAGGGCAAGCAGACGGTCACCGCCCCTCGCCTCATCAGCCCCACCTCCCAGATCGCCATCACCTCCAGCCTGATCTGCGTGCAGCTTCTGGGCGTGCTGGTGTGGTTCGCCGTGGACCCGCCCAACACCATCATCGACTACGAGGAGCAGAAGACAATCGATCCGATGCTGGCCCGCGGTGTGCTGAAGTGTGACATCACAGACCTGCAGATCATCTGCTCGCTGGGCTACAGCATCCTGCTGATGGTCACGTGTACCATCTACGCCATCAAGACCAGGGACGTGCCAGAGGACTTCAACGAGGCCAAGCCCATTGGCTTCACCATGTACACCACCTGCATCGTGTGGCTGGCCTTCATCCCCATCTTCTTTGGCACGGCCCAGTCTGCAGAGAAGGTGAGTCATCGCTCTCGCCCTACCGCCCTCTCTCTCTCCTTCCCTCTGCCGTCACGCCATCCTCTGCCTTGTGCCTTCGTTTTATCGCTTGCAAACACACATTCATGTCAACACATTCGCACAGACGACACACACACGTGTGCAAACATACATACACACACACACACACACAATTTAAATGTTCAACACTCATTTTCTTTTGATTTCAAAATCGTACGGCTCTGGACTGAAGGACATAAATAGGCATTTTAAAGGAGAGGGAGAGGGATGGCTAAGTACTGGAATGTTGTGGGGTGCCTGAGGATTGTTTGAAATAGGGTTGCAGCTGCAGAGGAGGAGAAGGGTGGAGTTGGAGGAGGAAGAGTTGTGGGAAGTGGGGAACATATGGAGATCTGACTCTAGGCACTCCATTTGTTAACAACTGCACTCGAGAATTCACTTGACATCAGCAGGTAGCGGAGTTGATGGAGAATGTGACATTCTAACCCTCAGTGCTAGCCATTGCTTATCTGACCAGTATTGGACAGAATACAGATGCATTCATTGGCTCTGTTCATGCCCGGTGTGTGCTGCTTGGCAGGTTCTGTGTACATGATTGAACTGAGGGGAAGTTTTCCACTGGCACAATATCGACGTTGACAGGAAAGTGTTACTGCTAACCTTTTGAGAGGCACACCGCTCAATATCCTTCCCGCTATGCTACACAACAAGATGGATCAGAAACTTATTTTCCTCATCTCAATTTGCTGCTGATTTCATAGATGAATTACGCCCTCAGAAGCGATTAGGAGTTCATTATGTTACTCACGGTGACTAGCGAGCCGGTAATGTGTTTATCTTTCCTCCTTATGCAGTTAACCCTTAAAGGATATGACTGGCTCACATCTTCCACACACCTCCAGCTCACACTGTAGCCACTGCAGACATGGTTTCTGTGGGCCCACCCCTGTGTGCTTCAGTAGATAGGAAGTTAAAGTTATGTAAGCTGTCACTCAAGCAAGACACCTACCTTTTCCAACAATCCAGTTAGAAAGGTTACACTGTGTGGATAAGGTGAGTTTAAGGTGAAAGATGTTTAGGTTTTGTGTGCTTCTGTGTGCTTGCATGCATGTGTGTGTGTGTGTTTGTGTGTGTAAGGACAAGGACTTGTGCACACTTGGAAACACACTGGTGTATTTGAGCTGGTCTCTTATCTTACAAATACCTTGCAGGGTTTTCTGAGGCTGAAAGTCACACAGACTTTTGATTTCGATTCATCTCTGTCATTCCGAGCCAACCATTATCGAAAGATTTGTAGAGGCACAGTTGTGATCATGCTGCTGCTGTTAATCCTAAATCCAGATTTAGATATCCATTTGACCTTATGTTATTCTATCCCCGCTTGATATCACAGCTAGAAGTCTGTGGCTGTGCTGAGTGAATTCTCTACAGCTTGGCACAATTCCTCTGTCCTTATTCACCTGTGACGCTCCCCCCTCCCCTGCCCCAGCCCCTGTCCCAAACCAATGTAGGGGGAAGCCATGCGCAAACGGCAACAAAAGATCATATAGCGTCCTGCCCCCCTCTCCTCTGCACCTGCTTGTGTTCAGTCACCACACTGGGCTTGATGACTGTGAAAATCATCAGTTTCCAGAGCCTTCTCATTAAAAAGTAGCTATCAGAAATAGACATTTTGGAAACGCAAACTCAACTACCAGGAATATAAGAGACATTATTCCGGCAAACTAAACATCTGGAAAATGTACCAAAGTGTAAATAATACTCATCAATTAAAGTAATGGTGCCACAACATGCCTATTTTGTCAGCCATAGTTACAGTATGACATTGACATTTTAAGCCATTGACATTTTCTGTGTCATCTGTCAGGTTTTAATAAACAATGCATTGTACTTCACGGTTGTAAAGTCCAGTCTTATAAACAACATTACAGTAATGATACTATCACTATTTTATTCAAATTGTAATCCACTAGATATTAATACAGGTATGGACAGGCATGGAAGTCATCCTGAAACAGCAAGCATCTGAACCTTCTCTGGAAGCAGAGAAAGCTTCCAAGACACAATCAGCAAGAGTTAGGTCTCGCCACATTGAGAGGAAACCCCTTTACACATGACTCCTACCACAACATGTCTGTTATACACTTAGACTCTTGTTATAGGGTTCTTGTTCTCATATGAACTTCTCATATACACACAGAGCTGCCAAGATAGATTACCAGTGACAAAGGATACTTGGCAAGATCCATTTCCTCATTCAATTTTAAACAGGCAAAAAAAAGCTCTTTGCTGGAGTACCTTTTAATCCTGTTCTCTTTCTACAAAGAACTTTATTTGATGAGAGGGTGACATAACATTCCTGGTGGAGGCATTGCCTCCCTGTACTCCTGTTTTTGGATGATGCTTATGTGTGCCTCTGGGACCTTCAGTAAAAGTACAATATCTGCTCACAAAAACCTGAAAGTCAACAGGGAAGAATTGTGGAAACCAGAGGCTGTTTGTAAATTCTGAACCTTAGTGACAACCTCAGAGAAATTAATTAGAATTGCATATTTGAGAAAGTAATTGTAGACCTATTGTAAACACATTCTACCACAGAGGCTTTTTGAGTGGATCCCAGCATAGGAACTCTTTTGCTGTATGTGAGGCTGTTTTTAATCTATGCTGGTCCAGAATTTACATTTTCAACAGAGAATGACAGCCAATCAGAAAGTTGATGAGAGCCATTCATAAGCAGACTGAGGTCCCCAGAGTGGGCGCGGAAGGCAGGCAGAGTTATTCATGATCCCAGCCAGCCTAGAAAGTAGGCCACCCTTAACACCAGGAGACTACCAGGTGGATTAGCAGAGAATTAGCAGAGTGAGACTCAAATCACGCAATCCATTATTAAAGGCATTCACTTTCAGGGCAGAGAACAACCTTTAAATGTCACTAACTGGATCGAGTCTCCATCTCTGTACGCATTTATAATCTTCAATTTATACGACACTAAATTGCCTGTGCTTTAAATCCATCCCCGGTGGCAATGACTATGTAATAGTTGTCAGCAGCTTTTGTTTGAGTGGAAGACAGCATATGTTCTGTGTGGATGTTGGTCTGGGCATTTGGCTCATCATTAAGATGTAAAACTCACAGGCAATCGTTTGATTCCTGATGAGTATCTTAATAAATCATTACAGTGACTAGACTATAAATAGAGAGTTGCCAAGCAGTTGTGAAATTGACTTCATGTATTTATTTATGTTAAAGCAACAGGAATTAATTATGAATGCTCCATGACAAGCTAAACATTCTTGTGATGGGTGAGAGGACTGAGAATTTGGGTCAGGCTCCTACTGCACTCAGAAGACAGCTTGGACAGGTTACCGTAGCAATGTGGTGACATGATGTATGCAGACATGTATCTATGCATGTGTGTGTGTTGGTTGAGAAAGACACAGTCAAAGAGAGAGAACCCCTGAACTACGTCAAGTGTCTCTGGTTAGTGTGGTCTCAAATCAACTCTCTCATATGATCAATAAATACATTTTGATTCTATCAGAAATGCATTATAGAAGATACCAGAATATCATTAAACACTTGTTTCAGCTGTGTTTTAGTAGTTAGTAAAAAAACTGTGTGTGGTGTTGCTATGGTTACTTGACATAGGTTACCTGGTAGCAAACATGGAAACATAACTAGGGCTGGATATTGTTTAGTGATTAGAAATGATCATACATTGCTTCAGAGCTCTGATCAATGTTCCCATACCCAGTCATACGCTCCACAAATTGACAGCAACACAATCTGGAGCATGCACAACCATTCCATTCTTTTGTTGGTTGACAATGAGGCGGAACGGAATGTGTTGAGAACCACTTGATATGGGCACCATGACATTCATAGTGTTATTAATGCATGGTGCGCTAGATCTCTTTCTTTCTCTATCTCTCTGTTGTTTGTCTACACAGAGAGAGACAGAGAGAGACAGAGAGAGACAAGAGAGAGAGAGAGAGAGAGAGAGAGAGAGAGAGAGAGACAGAGAGACAGAGAGTCAGAGAGAGAGAGAGAGAGAGAGACAGAGAGTCAGAGAGAGAGAGAGAGAGAGAGAGAGAGAGAGAGAGAGAGAGAGAGAGAGAGAGAGAGAGAGAGAGAGCACGAGAGAGAGGTATGTTTATCGGCACGTTGATAGTTTTGCTATTTAAATGAATTGCTGAGATCAGAAAGACAGAACATGACTGCCATGTAAATTGATGTCTTTAGACCGAACGATAAGAGTACCATCAGTGGTGCTATTTACTCTGAAAGAACTGTATGTAAATTGTGACATTTTCTCTTTCCAGTTCAGTCAGTTTTATTGCCATGCAGATATCTGTGACTGAATCCCCCATTTCCCTTTTCTGCATTCACTCCAAAATGCTCTAAAAGAACATGAGTGGCATTTTAGTCTTTCAAGTACAGTAAGTTGATTTAAGTAGATGGTGGTGGTGAGCTCTTTACACCCCCTGAGCAGTCCCCTCAGCATGGGCACGAGCGTCCTCTAAGCCCCTTAAACGCAACAAGTGCCTTGCAGGTTTCTGAATGGTTCCATGATTGGAGAGCGATTTCCTTTTAAGAATACCATTGTGACATTCTGTACAAAGCTAAATTATACTTTGGTTAAAGGTTATGCAAGTTTTAACTTTACTGGATGAATGGTGTTATGCAAGTGAAAGAGAAAGAGTAAGCTCCCAGTGGTGAAGGACCTCAGCAGTTTCCACATGCTCATGCCACCATGGAATGACGGTTGTGTGAACGATCTTAAGCCACTTATCCCAATGTGAGCCTATCACAGGCTGCCCTCGCACTCAGCCAGAACTGAGAGGCTGAGACTCTCTTTGAGGGCCAAGCAAAGTCTACAGTATATGTATTCTTAATCCTTCTTAATTTATGTTGGATTCATAGTAAGGTACTTTCCTCAGGCACTTCAGTCTAATGTCTACCGATTGACTGTATGGCTGTCAAGCCCTGATGTTAAAAGACTGGGAAGGGATGCTGCTCCTTGCTAGAGCGTTGTGAGGTTTTAGTCGTACTGGCGGGTGGGCTGGTGCTGTTGAGACCAACGGTCAGGGTTTGATATCAGCTGTGGGGTCACAGTGGGGACACACAAGCACCATCCTCTTAACCACAAACAGCACTCACACTGGGAACACCCTAAGGGGAAGATAGTCTGAGAAATAAAAGTCTTCTTCTCGCAGTTAAACTGAGATAGGCTGTTGAGTTTACTGCTCTGATATAAATGCATGTCGCTGCATGATTATCTCCACTCATTCCTCTGTTGTGAGAACAGCTATTGTATGGATAGTGAGAGTAGGATTCAGTGTGTGTAAGAGTTGCCTGCAGTATAATAGGCACCGCTTGTAGATTCCTCCATACATTCAGACCACCTGCCGAATCTTACCTCTGATAATGCTCTCTCCTGTGGTTCAACTCTTTCTCTCACCTGTAACGAAGCAGGGAACAGCCACATGCTCGATGTCTCCTCACAGCACCACAGTATGTCGTGATCAACTCCCTCCTCTCCCCTCCTTCCCCCTCCCCCCCCTTCCTCCAGCTGTACATCCAGACCACCACGCTGACCATCTCCATGAACCTCAGTGCCTCTGTAGCGCTCGGCATGCTCTACATGCCCAAGGTGTACGTCATCATCTTCCACCCGGAGCTCAATGTGCAGAAGAGGAAGAGGAGCTTCAAAGCCGTGGTCACGGCCGCCACCATGTCCTCACGCCTGGCCCAGAAGCCCGGAGAGCGCCCCAACGGAGAGGCCAAGACAGAGCTGTGTGAGAACCCTGCCACGACCGACCCCATGAGTGAGTCTCCTGATCCAACTTCTAGCTCCTCGGACCTTATATACTGCTTAGTGTCGGTGATATTCTGTTGTATTCTGTGTGTGTTGTTGATCCTCTATGTCTACACAGAAGGCACAACGTTCAGTGGGATGTCCTGAGTCTATCCCGGGTAGACCCGCTAAATGATTTGTCTGATTTGTGCTGAAGGAAACTCAAATGCCATCAACGTTTCTCCCTCCTCCACGCATGTTTGTCAGACTGCCACAGACCCTATGAGTCACTTCTGTTGAGGGAGTTAAAGGGATGGAAATATCTCATTAGGCCTCTATGATTTGCACAACACTGAGGGTCTCTGGTGGGCCTGGAGTCACTTAAAGACGGATTAGATCGTGATTATGTCAACAAGGAACCCAGGAAGTAGAGTTCACTGACTGTTTCAGTTGGCCCCTAGGTCTTTGCACTTCCTGTAGAATCTTAGGTTTTTCAACATTACACTCTAATCCCCCTTTCTTCTATTCTTGAACTGTATCAATGGTGTATTATATTCCAGTCGGGGAATGCAAGGGCTTTGCTTGTCTTTAGGGGACCTTCTTTATCTGGTTCTCTGAGATATGGTAAGACCTCTAGCTTTAGAGAGCAGTAGAGGCCAAGACAGAACATGGTGGGTCTTTTCCTCAGAGCACAGAGTAATGTCACTGTTCAGCATTAGGAGCGCATGAGGTTCAGGATACACCACGGTAATGGAGCCATTTAATCTCATCCAATGACTGTGTGTCAGCGACACAACACCACGTCTGCTAGGTTGTAGGCCTGATCCCGTTATCTAGAGACAGCAGTCAGACTATCACTGGAGCAAGGAGGCCAACATCACTGGTGGGGCCACACAGCAAGGGACTTGTAGGAATAATCACTAGTAATCAGTAGGATTTGAACATTTGATATTCACAATGGGCGGGATTAACATAATGAATCTATGCTAGACCTCTGTTCCCTCAGAAGCTTGGTGCGTGTTATTCATCTCAGTCTATAAGATTGACAGTCAATGCTAATGATGCATCAGAGGACCCCAATTTTTCCTGTGCTGCCACTAATCATATGGCACTCTCATGTCTAATGTCATCAACAGGTTCTCTTCTGCACTTCTCTATGAATATATAGAGCCATCTTCTTCTCTATGCCATGACAGCTCTTCATGGGAGATTCTCCAAACACCCCCTGATTGTCATACTCATGAGATATGAGCTGAAGCATGTGTGGGTGTAGGATAGTGTGGGCATGTGTGTGTGTGTGTGTGTGTGTGTGTGTGTGTGTGTGTGTGTGTGAGTGTCCATATGCATGTGTGGTGGAATTTGTCAGAGGTGGTCTTAGGGGAAATGCAATTGGCCCCTGCCCCACACGTGTGACACACGGAGAGCACACACACACTGCTTCGAGGGCGAACCTCCACAGCTGCCGTGGCTGCACTGAGGTCCCCAAGCAGGGCCTGTACAGCTCTAATGGGCCTTGTCTCTGAGAGTCCCCCCCAAACGTACACTGTGTCATCTGCTGTGCCCGTCTCTCACCTTCTGTCTGCCCGACACCCACGTCTTCTCCCCCCCTCCCTCCAACCCCCTCGCCTCTGCCACCCCCTCATGCCCTTCTTTTTTAGCAGCAGAGGGAGTGACATTTATTAATGACGAATTTATGTGCATGACCGCCCTGGAACCTGAGCTGCAGCTTTGTGGCCCCAGGAGACGGTCCGTCAGCTGCTGTAACCATCAGAGTGCCGGGGCCCTCTCAGGGCACATCACCTCAGGATGATTCCTAATGATTCCTAGGATTAAGTAGTAGATTAAGCATTAGGCGCACCTCAGATTGGTATTGATACGGCATAAGATCTGTATTATTACCTCTCTTTGAAATATGCCAGGTAATTTGAAGATATTGGAAAAGCACCTTTTCTGTTCCAGTACTGATTACATGCTGAGATGAATTGAGTACAATCATGTGTGGATAGTTTAACGATTTTCTAGTAAATCTTTGTATTATGAACAATCAATACTTTGATAAAGCAATGCAGTCACAGAAACACAGAGAAGCAGAAAGAGGTTGACAATACTGTTCCCATTCAGTGAGCTCTAAACTCTGCTGTAGAATTTAGAGGTTAAGATGTGTAGATTTCCATTTCACACACTCTCATGCCAAGCACACACCGACATCATTACTTTCTCCTCCAAAAGAAGTCATACTGTAAGCCTGCACCATGTTGTATATTTACATATGTTTTATTCATCAAAGTCACTGGCCAAGACTACAAAATAAGGCTGTTAGGAAGTGGTACGACTTTAATTGCATAGCCCATAGGAGTTGGTCGCCATGGCAACATTTACAGCAGTAGATGGAGAGTTTACAGCTATGTCTCTGTTTAAGAAACGCAATGTACATCGACATTCTCCAGTTCTGACTGGTAGCACTGCACAGGCACACACACACAGATACAGACACACACACAGACACACAAACTACCTAGGCACTCAGCCATTTTCAGATCTGTTTACATGGCAATCCATACTGGGATCACATTATATGCCCTAGCATTTGTTAGGTGCCCACGTGTGTGGTGTTTGTGTTTTTTTAGCGCTAGTTAGCAACTGAAAATAGAAACCAAGTTCAACACAGCAGCGGTGTAAAATGTTGTTCTAATCCTGCCAGTGTTTCCTTTGATGGCACACTGTTTGGGATTTGTTATTAATTATGCTGCCTTTCTCTCTATGTCTACATTTTGCATTGTGTGATTTGTCTTGTTGGTGATCCTAAATGCCACTTTTAACCGATAACCCCATCTTCATTTTCAGGTCAAGCTACCAAGAAAACATATGTGAGTTACAATAACCTCAGGATCTGATTGGCATCTAGGAAACCCTCCGGCTCCCATCTCTGTGATGTCCAAGGGGGAGGAGCCTCAGTAGAGAGAGGGGAGGCAGATTGACCTTCCCACCTATGCACTACCTAGGACTGTGGGTAGCGTCAGCATTCATGACTTTGTCACTGGAAAAGAAGGAACTGGATGAGGAATGACAGATAGTGCACATGGGGAAGTATGTGCAGGTAAATACAGCCGGGGACCAGACTATGAACAGGCCCCGTTCTGGAACCAGACTGGAGGTTCTGGGTTTGGACTATTCCACCGATGTCTGAGCCGCTTCCTCGCACCCTGTCACAGTCAGTGAACCACTGACGGAATGTCTTACTGGCTATATCCATGGTCGATCAACCTAAGAACCACTGGGAAAAGGACAGTAGGGCTGTTAATCAGAGTTTCTTTTTAAATATTTCATTAAAGCCATATTCTCTTGAAGTATCCATTATATTCGTTTTCCTTAAGTGTGATTTCTTAAGTTCCTTGTGTATTATATATTTTATCAGCATATAGTCTGTTGAACACCTTGAATAGAAAACTCTATTGAAATTCTTTTGTTTTATAGAATCAACTAAAATCTCATTTTAACACAAGTACTGTAACTATTTCAGAATTAGGTTATGTATTTTTATTTTTTGTAAATATCTGAGAGTATTTTCATGTTTGAGGTACAAAAATGGTATCTAATGTATATTCAATTGGCTTTGAATGGAAATGAAAACACCAAGTGTTCACATTGCATGTGTCAATGTATGTCTGTTCTATTTGATGTAAAACAAACAAAAAAAAAGAATAAATTCAGAAAATGAAAATGAGCGAAAGTATCATTCTGCAGTTTATTCATTTCTTTATAAGACAATTTATCATACATGACAGAATATGGCTTTAATTAGTTGTTCAATTGACCCTTCTGTTTCTGCAAGCATGTCTGTTTTCTATGGTTTTGTACAGGGTAAATTTATGATTAATTATCAGTGGTGTGGAAAACATATCGGAACAATCATGCAAGTAAGTTATGATATTGTCTGTCAAATTATCCACATGTAATAAAATAATTTTGTTATCTTTTATACAATTAATTAAGGAATAATGGCATGGTTATTTGTGTGTGTGTGTGTGTGTGTGTGTGTACTGTATGTGTGAGCATGCAGGTATGTGTGTGAGCATGGTTGTTAGAAGGATAAAGCATGAGCTGTTTGCACTGATGCATAAATAATGACCATCAATCAGTGTTATGTTGATGAGTTTCCTGTAAACTGATGAAAATGTAATGTGCTCATTGAGACCGTCACCCCCATGAATGCCCCATTATCAGGCTCGATGAGCTATGCTGCCATGCAGAGGAGGAGATCCTTGGAGAGCAAGAGAGAGGATGTCCACTAGGATGTCTGTCTCCCCTCTACCGCCATCTCCTCCCACTTGATCTCTTTTTAACTCTCTCCCTCTTTTCTCTCTTTGTTTCGCTCGCTCCTTTCTCTGTTGTTCTCTTGTCCTCTCCTCTGCTCTCTCGCTATGTTTCTGTGTCCCTCTCCTGAGAAACTGCCCTGTCTCGCTATACCAACCTACAGGAATAATAAAACATGGCAGATCAATTTGTCGTCCTGACAACAAAGCCTTTATGAGCTAAACACTATTTATTTCTATCCACGCCTGAAAATGTAAGCTTTTCAAAATGTCTACATTGATTACAATACATCAAACATTGAAGTTGTGTTTCTTTTACTACACAACAACCCCTGGAGGCTATGGAACCCTGACACATGACCAGAGCATGTGTATGTGTGAGACACAGAGAAAGAGAGAGATGTAGATGTATAGAGAGATCCATCCTTACACAAGGTCTCTGTTGTTTCTCATTCCATTTGTCTGGCAAGTCAGCGATCCTGTGGGACCAGATGGTCTTTACTTCTTATACTTAGTCTGTCATTCCTCTTGCGCTCAGCCAAGAAAAATCCCACTTATGCCCAATTAAGACTAGCTTCCCCTCCACCAAATTAATTGCTTGCCTCAGTGCCTGTATGCAAGTAATCAGTGGGGGTTGGTCTGGTTTGGGATCTGTGGCCTTATGAGCAAAAAAAGAAAGCCAACTCAAAATGCTCAGAAGTAACAAACAAAACAGCAGGCAAAGCCATTCAAAACACCCAACTAATAGTCTTCTGACTATAAAGAGCAGTAGACATAAAAAGAAGAGCGTACTTGAGGGAAGATCATGCGTGACAAAGAAGACATCACTAAAGCAAGGTGTGTTCTGCACCTTCAGAATGATGGGAATCATGTGACTTGCCCATTCCAAACTCTAAAGATAAGGTAAGTCAGTATCTGCTTTGTATGCATCAGTTCCGTAGGCCGTTTCCTGGGAGAAGATCAAAGAGAAAGGAGAAGGGAGTTATCGAGCGAGACTGAGACACATGCAGCATCCGCCAGGGAACAATGTGGAGGCCCTAAAACCATTACAATGAATTATCTCACTAACTAGACTTTCTGTGGAAAAAACAACTGGGTGGAGTATATTATAAGAGTGAACTGGATTTAGGATGTGTGAACACTGGATGACCTGCACGTGCTTTAACTTGCCTCCAAAGATGGATAGAAGCCCATTGTAGCTGTGTGATGTGTGTGCTTGTGCGCATCGATGACATCATGTCAAATCTAAGTTGCGGCACTCAGAACAGTCTTTTACCCTCTCAGAATACCCATGTCTCAGGTTCCTTCTGCTCTGGCTTTGAGGAAATCCTTCCTTATCTTATCAGAACTCCTTCACAGACAATTTACCGATGCTGAGTCCAGATGAGCTCTTTTTCATGGCTCCTCCCCGCTCTGTGCTCTCCTATCTCTCCATAAATGTCCAATTATCCAACTCCAGCTGCTCTGAAACGTTATCTGCTTCCCCTCCCTGGACGGCTGGGCTAGATGCAACAAATTCCTCTAGAGAAAGCCTCTCTCATTTCCTATTTGTATTTATCTTGTTTCTCTTATTTTCTTTCTTACAGTAATCTCTCTGTGCTTCCTTGTTTCTGTTGTATTGATCTCTTTATCTTCTGTTTCCTGCCTGGAGAAGTAAAATGTAGGTCAAATACCATGGTGTGGTCATTCCAGAGAGCCTACCCTTAATTGGTTTTACCGTCGCAGGCTGATGTTGTTTTGTGAATGAAATACATTTATGAATCTCAGCGGATCGTGTTCTTGTCATTGGTTTTGATGATTGTGAGTGACCCTGAAGGTCTCATACTATTTCATGAATACATCCACCGCTGATTGACATCTACTGAATTGAAAAGAGTAAGTAAGCCAACAGCTCTGACTAACGCCAGAGAAATAGGTCATTTCAGTCCAATTGTCTAAAGAGGCATTAGGTGGCAGCTTCTGCATACACTGGTCCACTCAACTATTCCTTTCTGCTGAGACAGTATACAATGTGTGTGTGTGTTTGGAGGGGGGGGGGGGGGATTGGCATCACAATGGTACTCCATTTTTAATCAGAGGAAGGGAGCAGACATTATTCTCATCACATTACTGTCTCCTGGTATTTATTTATTTGTCTTTCTCTTCTACTGCCTTTGCTCTGGAGAGAAGTTTAGTGGGTGGAGAGAATCCATTTGAAATTTGTTTCTTTGACAGTCATTAGAAATATGGATCGTGACAGTCTACAATTAACTCAGTCACCTCCTTTCTCTTCACCAGGCATCATCTGGGGATTCAGCACGTGTAGAACCATAGAACTGCATAGGGTACCATGGGGTTCCTCCCTCTCTCCCTCTCTCTAAATTGGTTTCTCTGTCCCCCCTTTTTCCATCTTTCTGGAACTTCAAACACCCTCTCTCTCATGCTCCTCTCCCATCTCTCTCCTTCTCCTGTCTTTCCTATACTCTGGGGGCTAATTCGATTTTTAGACATGTAGAAATCCCATACTGTATGGTATCTGACATTATGGGTATGATTGACTGTTCACAAGTTCAAAGACCACAGCAACATGGGAATGTTTTGGGGGGTTTTATTTAAGGAAGAACAAGCATGAATTAGTTCATTAAGGGAGTCAGTGAGAGCTCCAGCCTTAAGATTCTGGATGTGGTGTATTAGTCCTCGGGTCTCGAAAGGGCTTCTTGAAGGAGCTTGGCCAATCCCATCAAGGTGCCTGTCTGGACAGCAGAAGGGAAGCTCAAGAGGAGACGAGGAGATGGGGAGATGGGGAGGGGGGAGATGGGGAGGGGGAGATGGGGAGATGGGGGGGGGGGGGATGGGGAGGGGGGAGAGGGGGAGGGGAGAGATGTGGAGGGGGAGATGGGGAGATGGGGAGGGGGAGATGGGGAGATGGGGAGGGAGGAGATGGGGAGATGGGGAGGGGGGAGATGGGGAGGGGGGAGATGGGGAGATGGGGAGGGGGGAGATGAGGAGATGGGGAGGGGGGAGATGAGGAGATGGGGAGGGGGGAGATGGGGAGGGGGGAGATGGGGAGATGGGGAGGGGGGAGATGAGGAGATGGGGAGGGGGGAGATGGGGAGATGGGGAGGGGGGAGATGGGGAGATGGGGAGGGGGGAGATGGGGAGATGGGGAGATGGGGAGGGGGGAGATGGGGAGGGGGAGATGGGGTGGGTGAGATGAGGAGATGGGGAGGGGGGAGATGGGGAGGGGGAGATGGGGAGGGGGGAGATGGGGGGGGGAGGGGATGGGATGCAAAAGAAGACACACTCGAGTGGCCGATATAATGAAGTTATATTTATAGTAGGCTGCCAACGAGTTATACTTTGGATTAGCTGATGAGCATCAGGTGTGTGATGATATGGTAATCATGTGCGTAGACGAGGTGGCAGATGGAAGTTGTGGAGTGGTCTTCTACTCCCAAACCTCAGTTAAATCCACATTGTATTTTTAAGATGACTGAGTAAGACAACAACTCTTTGCTGTGTGTGGCAATAACAGATATGTTGTTACTTGCTGGCTGTTGTATGTGTCATTTTAAAAACATTGTTTTCACTTTTCAATCAAAAAACAATGAATGTTGTGTGAATGTGCTGCAAATGTGTTGCATATTTGTTATGCTCCGGCTGATTAAAACATGTTCTTTACATGGCCTTGCACATGTTCACAATAGTAAGTGATTCACTGAATAATGGCACAGGTCTATGGTGGAGAAACAGCCTACAGTATTTAATGTAAGGCATATCCATCTGTCCCCTAAACTGTGAATATGATTGAAGCTAAGCCCTTGATTGAGCCCTTGATGAAGTGTGGCACAAACAATGTATTTTCACAACCATCACGTCACTGTTATTTGAAATAAAGGAAAAGGTAAAAAAAAGAAAGAAAGAAAGAAAAAAGAAAGGTTAGACAGACAAACAGAAGGAAAAGGTTTTGAAAAAATTTGAAGAATATAAGAGGGATTGGATGATAGGAATGATTTGAACATTCGATAAATAAAAAATATTTCATTACAAAATTATTTATTGTCCTGAGGAGGCAATTCTGATCCTGATATATACTGTATCTCTGTAACCTAAAGCTTGCATATTCAACAGACAACAGACATTCATACAGACTGTGGGGGTTAGGCTTCAAAAGCCACTGTGGATTGAAACTAAAAATGTTGTACAGTAGTACAGAATCTGAATAATAGTCTCATATTGCTACAATGTCAGTGATAATTGTGTGTCTCATTTTTCAGTAGTCTCAGTAGTGTAGATCACCCCACATTTGATTAAACTCTACCCAAAGGCTCCATTAATTATGTATCCTGACAATGGCTGTTATAGACCGTGGTTACAGTTGGCGATGACTTGACTAAATTTCCACATGACATGAGTTGAAGTGATCTAACTCGGAGAACAAAATCCTGCTCTTCAGCCTGTCTTATGTGACGAATAGAAATGAGTCATATATGCATGTTTGTTTATTATGCATGTAAAACCACATGGATTTTTCACTAGTTTTTTGTTGCTTATGTAAGGAAGGACATGCAAACACACGTGTGTGTGTGTGTGTGTGTCTGCAGGCATGCCTCTTCAAGACTGTGAATCTTGCATGGATGTGGTCCAGCCTTGTGTGTGTGTTTACTATCTATCCATCTTCTTTCCATCCAGCTCATAGAATGCTGGTCTCCAGGGCTCAGGTCCCCAGAGTGGCCCCTCACAGAGAACAGAAGGGGCCCAGCTTAGGCTCATCTCCACATTCAATGACCCACACATGCCCATCTGGCCATCGGGCAGGCAGGAGACACAGAGGGCAGGGAGAGCAAAGCCCTGTGCAAACATTATTCTTTAACTGAGGGCCGAACCATCTTAACCCCTTAAGTTATAAATGTATGAAATACTGCCCGTACACCAATCTACAAGGCAACCTTAGTTGGGTGTCACTGAGACTTAAAATAGGATCTTACTGCATGTTATGAGAATATGTGAAATGTCTTGGGTGGTTCTAATTCTGGCCTGAGATCCATAAGAAAGCAGAGAGTATTGCTTCTTGCTGTGGTCAGAATCCCCAGGAGGTCATTTGTAGGGGATGAAGACCGCTAAACAGCTGGTGCTGACATGACCTTGGCGTAGTCTGCCATTGCTCTTCTCGTGCTGCTGTACAGCAAAGCAAATGTTTTGGATAACCTTTCACATGACAGTTTCCACAGGTTCTTCAAGCTCGTGCTCTGGGCTCCAGGAAGGTAGGGCATCTTGAAATGCACCTCACTGCCTCAAAGCCAGTGGGAGCAGTCAGTACAACTCCACTCTGTCATGTTTTCTCCAACTGTTGGTTGTCATAACCTCCCCCTATATTCGAGTGACAATTCACCACATTTAAATAAATGGGGGCTTTGCTGTTCTTTTACTGCTGAAAAAAAGCCTTCTCTCTAGTCTCTGGAACGGATCCAATTATTGAGATAAGAGGAGAAATGCAATTTGCCTAAACTTTCTAAATCTATGAGGGAATTATGAGGGGAATCTCACAGTTGTTCCAACTTAGCACATTTTCTAATAAGTGTGACTCTAGAGGGTACTGTACATGTGTTATTGTTGGGTGAATTAATTGAGGATCAGTTCATTACTGATACTCTATTAACAAAACAGTTAACTTGAGGGTTACATCAAGTGTTTTTTTTTTTTATCAGAATGTAATTTGATGATGAAACCCTTATGTATCATCCTGTCATGTTTTTTTAGTAACATGACTGCAAGGAGCAAAGCCACCATTTTATGCGTGTTGTTTTTACTGTAATATCAATGGATGATTGATCAAATATACAGTATGTATTTTTTTACATTGTTAGAATTGTAACATAAGTGTACATGTATACATTAAGATGAGGATGCCTCTTCAAAATGTCGATTTATTCTTACATTTACTGGCTTGATGCGCTCGCTCCCATCAGACATGGTAGGTTGCTACTGCCATCTCCTGGCAGGAAGTGTCATGTTTGAAAATTGTAAATTAATGTGCAGTAATTCTTTTATTTTCTCTTTCACAAGATGGCACTGTTGAATATGCTGCGCACCCCTTTGTGTACATGTATCATCCACAACAATAAATGTTTATAAATCACACACTGTTCCTTTGTGCTCCACATTCTGCTGTGCCTAGTGGAAGGTGTGAAGGGTAATTTCTGAAACAAAACTGATCTCGTGATTTTATTATTTTACAAGGATTGTATTTGTGTAGAGGTAACATGGAGCAATAGGACTTGAGTATTGAGCTGGTCACTATTTAAGTCGTATTCTTTGTTCTCCTACATGTTCTTTCCTCCCATCCCTATTCCTCCTCTTCTTTTCCCTGTTTCAACCACATTTTGCCTCAACTCATCTGAAGGTTATCAGTTTTCAAGATTAATAGGCCAATAAATCTGTGTCATAAAAATGTCTTATAAGCAGAAAACCTCAGGCATGTCCTCAACACTAGGATATGATCAGAACTTTTCTGCAGACGTCTGATGAATAAGAACTGAGTTCCTAATTCTATCAAAGAAAAATGTGTAGACTCATAACTTCTTCAAAAAGATGTCTTATTCTGTTTTTTTTTTACATAATTCAAATAGAATACCAAATTATTTGCCAGATGCTTGTCACATACTTTCCAGAACATTTTGTAAATATTAAAATAGAAAATCAAAGAACAGTTTTTCTTTATGAAGTGTAAGCAACTAAAAGTTATTCTGTTTATCGTTAGGTTCAAATTCTGCAATACTGCAGCTGATTTACGGCAAACAACCAAATTAGCTTTCAGTAAGGGTAAAAAAATACATCACAAAAAATCCTGATTGGGCAGTACAGTATGTCTATGACAGCTTAAAAGTCAACAGCAGTTTGCAGCTCTAACTCTAACCTCACACAGCCTCTCCACTGGCCATGCTAATTACCAGACTGGCTAATAGCCTGAAGAGCTACTGGGCTGCTTAGAAGGACACATCATTAGTGTCTTTTAGAATAATTTGACAGTTGGAATCAATGACGGATTCAGAGTATATTATTAGTGAGAAACAATTAACCTCCTCTTACCAGGGAGAGTTTAGTCCAGTGCCACCATGTAGCTAATGAGCATTTGTTATGATCCCAGAAATGATCATCCCACTTGATGAGAGGATTGTGCTCTCCCTGTTCCTCATACAGATACATACCTTCCACAGATGGAGGGCTACTACATGGATGCATGTGTCCCTCCATAGGAACAGTCTGTGTTGGTACTACAAAGAACCTGAGCAGCTTGGACCTGCTGACTGGTCATCTTACAGAGGTCGAAATTCTTGTACCAATACAGGCACCACCTAGTCTGCCAAGAGCAGTGCATCTAACACATTGACAACTGAAAGGTCAGTTCTGCATAGGTTCTCATAAAACTCATACATATTTCATCACATACATTAACCTTCATTCCAAGTACATTATTAATAAGTGCAGGGAGCATGAAAAAGCCTCATCTCCCAGTTTTGACACCACTCCATCTCCCCCCCCCCCCCCCCCCCCCCCCCCCCAATACTGCTGCTCTAAAATAGCCCAGTCAGGGCTCAACATTAACATTTTTTGGCACTGGCCCCACCGGGCCAGTGGGTTTGAAACTTACTGGCCCCAAGACAATTTTTACTGGCCCCCCCTCCAAAAGTTGTAATTTATCATTGTTACAACAAAACCAAAGACTTATAAGTTGTGTTATTCTGTTAACATGTTTAACCATTTATTAAACACATCCTGGATATAAAAAGAACAAAAATGAAATCACATTTCTAGTGATAAAAAATAAAAAGGTAATAGTCAGCAAAACAATTGACTTTTAACCTCAAACGTGACGTGCTCTCTTCCCTGCTGACAGCCATCTCTCTGCACAACTGAAACCTCTGGTCCCTCAATGCTAATATATAAAAGCTTCCATAGCATTTAATCAGTATGATACTAAGTACCCAAGTCGACACCATTCTTCTGCTGCAGTTCAATAGCCTGGGGGAACGAGGCGAACGCTTGGCCCGTCTTAATTACGTGATATGCCGTTGTTATAAATCGTGCAATAACACGATGGGCATCTACATTTCAATTCCTGACCAGCATAGTCAACGGCCTGGAAGATGGATTGTCAACCATCCGCTTAGCTGTCACGCAAACCAGGTGCTGTCTGCTACTGCTAGCATGGCTGGTCAGGTATTGTTTTCGAAAATTGTCGGTGCCTCTGTAAAATGTAAAAATATCCACTTTTGTCTGCTTTAGACGGGAACATACGACAAACGACACAGTGCATCTTCGTTCCATAAAAAAGTTGCTTCCGTTTGAGCTCGTAGCTCTACTTTGCTGCCATCTTCACTTTATTGTCTCGCGCCAGTCTCGCGCCAGTTGTTAAAAAATGTATCGAGATAAGAGAATTACAATTTGACAACCAGTCGTCACTCCTCAACTCTTGATTTGCCAACTGTGCGCCCCACGAGCTGCAAAGTTATTTATGCATTTAGCAGATAGCAAAACATATGAAGGATGTTAACTTTTACAATGCAATTTTTTTTTTCAATCAATAATTTGCAGTGGCCCGATCGGGCCAGTGAGTTGCTAGTTTAACTGTCCCGACGTTACTTTTTACTGGCCCCGGGCCATCGGGCCATCGTTATTGTCGAGCCCTGCCAGTACAGACTCATACAGCAAAACCTGTTTCCTAGACAATTCATGGAATTATGGCAATCTGATACAAACAATGGATCCATTCTGTTGTTTTTTACCTAGTATTTACTTAAAAAGGGAGAGCGAGTGAGAGAGTGAGATAAAAAGGCATGATACACTAGCTAACATGACTCGCTGACAGTAAGCTCTGACTAAAGTAGTTATGAAACACATTCTGAAGGCATACCGAGGCCTTGGCCTATATGAAACACAATGGCAAACACTTAAAAAAACACACCCAGGTACGTATGGGCATTAACATGGGTGGGGTGCACACTGTGGCTTTGTCGATAAGATAAACCTGGACGTTGGTGAGGGCTGCTGGCTGAGGTACATTGTAGTGTTGATATTAATTTTTAAAATGGTTTTGTCAATGAAGCATGGGTCTGCAATGCTCACCAGCTGCTAATAGAATTGCTTTTGACCTTTCCAGATAGAGCCCTCATAATAGAGGCCCTTCAATATGACAATCCTAAAGCTTTGATTAGTCACTGTTATAGATAGATGACCCAGGGAGATAGGTAGGAGCAAAGAACTCTGTGCTGCCCACCCGAAGTTGTAGGGTGGGAGCCCTTCTGTTAACCCTTGTGCTGCCTTCGGGTCACCCAAAGGTTCATAACGAAAAATAATTTTCTTTTAACCATTGCAATGTGGGGGGTCTGAGACTGCCCGACAGTTAAAAGAAAATGCTTCAGTTTGTTTTAGTATGAGGTAAAGTTGTCGCAATACGATGGTGGGTCACAATGACTGATGGGTCAGAATGACCCGAAGATAACACCAGTGTTAAAATAGGACCATAATCTTTCTCTTGAAAAAAAGGCAGCATGGATCCAACAAGTTCTCCAACAAAGAGTGGCTTACACAGCTGGAAGGTGATGTTTTAATACCAGGCCATCATAGGCATTTCCTTTTAAGAGCGCAGTAGTACTGTATTATCAGAAATCTGTTGGCAAGATTAATTAACAGGAACACCATGTAACGGCTATTTGTTAAAAGGTTTCTGGTGTTCTGAGAAAAACAAAGTACAGCAATTTGCTAATTAAGTTTTTGCAAAGTGTTATTGTGTAGAACACTGCTCTGGGTGGTACCTATATCTGATAAAGTTCTCAGTTGGTGGACTAGAAACACTACAGCTTGTAAAGCACAAGAATACCTTTTCCTCATCATGAATTGTAATGTAGTCATCATTCACTGAGTTTCTGATACGGCTCAATCTAGTGTTTAAGATACAAAGAACTGTTTGATTTTAAAACTGTTTATGCTAAATATATGCCTAGCAAGTGCTTTCTTTAGCTCCTTAAGACCAATACAATAAATATCCATATTCAGTATGAATCTCTCATTTGCATTGTAAAATGCACAACTGTTTGAATCTGTATTGTTTATCAATAGCTCATAATGCTACATCAGAATAGAACAAAAATAACAGGAAAATCTATGATTAATGAAATGGAAAAATGAAATATTTTAACATACAGTATGAAGGCCCTGGCTGTGATGATCTTGAGTAGAATGTGAATCTAAATGCATTCATGGTAAAAACACTCATGGACTGCATGTTTCAACTGATTATTGTTTTCTCGTCTAATAATAGTCTGAAGTTAAACCAAAGAAGAGGAACTTGAACAATCTTTGAGGCTTTACCAAATAGTAGTACATCTTTATTAATATATTTTCATAAAACAATTTAAGACTGTATCAAAAATTCAGTAAAAACATTAGATTTTTTTCTGCCATTTTTCCTTACGGTGATATCAGATATGAAACGTACATTATTCACTTGTGGTCTCTTCTCCCATCATATTCTTAACATGATGCAATATTTTCAGTGATGGGCAAGTCAACTCTTTTTGTCCTCCCACAAACGATTACATTGTTTCTGTTCATGACAGATTGATCATAAATCTAGACAGACAATTAAAAATAAAATGATTCTCCCCCCCCCACCCCACTGTCCCTACTAACTCTATTGATAAAACCCTAACGTTATGGAGGATGTTCAGCATCACAGGCACACCATTATGTACACACACACCTGTCCCCATGCCTCTTCTGAACCTAGAACAGGCAGCACACTACAAAGACAGTGCAGCAGCAAAGAGGCAGAGCAGTGATAATACAGTACTGTACCTTCCCCCTCACACCCACGACAAAAAGTGTAATGTAGAACATACATCTACCTTCCATTACTGATTCTCCCTCGGCTGCTAAAAACAGCATCTAATTGACCCTGCATTGTGGTGGTACCAAAACCCCATGAAGGTTGTTCTGTCCCAAGCATTACCTTAGCAACCCCAGAATCCAGATTTCTTGTTGTGGACAGCAGGGTCAGTGACAGGTTAACACACTGTAAATGTCTTAATTATTATTCCTGTTTTGAAATTCAATTAGGCTACATTAACAACAAGCGTGATCAGTGTACTGCTGCCCGTATTGATTAAGTAACAGATGACCTTTCAGTCCAGTGGTGTGTTAAAAGAAATAAGATAGTGTCCTTTTATGACTACCATTACAATGTTCACTTCTGCAAGACACAAAGAGTAAGTTTTAGTAAGAATTTGCCTAAGTGCAAATTTGCACATGTTATTGTCAAGAGGGAACTAAACATGTGACAAAGAGGAAAAATGAATGATTAAAAAAGAACTTAAAATTATCTGTAACAAAAGGATGGTTTCATGCTTTTAGTTTGGCTTTTTGTCTTATATTCCCCTCTAGAAATAACAGGTGCAAAGTCTTAGTAAACCTAACCCACAGACGGATAAAAGCGATATACTGAATTGGTATAAAGATTAACGCTGTGAGTGAGAGCCTCAAGTCTGTTGTCATGGTGACATTTGCTCCAAGGCCCTCTAGCTTGCAGTCTTTCCTGCTTCTTTATTATGTTCTATACAATAGAAACAGTACATCTTCTCAGATAAAAATGATTCTTCTTGGCAAAAAGAGATAAAAAAAAGAAAAAGAAAAGATTACGCAAGAGTCAAAAGCAAAACTGAAGGACAAGAAAAAGAGTGCTAGAGTTACAAACAGTTTCTGTTCAGTTGTCCTGTGCCAGTAGACTTGTACAGTACTGAATAGTATCCACGATGGTCATTTATATGGGTCTAGTTGCCTGTTCCTCTCCAAAGCCATTTTATTGAACAGATATGTAAAATTACTCCTTTCATTCATTTCAAACAAACAACCGTCACCACAGACCTCCTCCTTCCCAGACATAGGCTCCTGTGAGCGTTAGGGAGGCACGTAGGGAGGGGGCGACCTGTATGCCGTCATGTTCTTGGGGCGGGAGCCCTTGCCCTCTATGGGGACGGTGAACGGCGGAGGGGGCTGGTAGGGTGGTGCGTTGGGATCCTCGTCCTGATACATGGAGTACTCCTCGAGCAGGTCCTGGCTGAGCAAGGTGCTGTGGGGACCCGCCATGTTGGGGTACTCTGGCGGGGGCAGGGGAGGCTTCTCCTCTTGGAGGATAAGGGGTATGCTAGAGGAAGGAGGGGACTTGGAGTCATCCAACTCATCAGCAAAGATGATGGGCACTCCTTTCTTGATGAAAGTGGCCTGCTCCTCAATGGTCATCTTCCCCTTGCGTTTCTTGCGGTAGCAGACCATGGCGATGACCCCGGCTATAAGCAGCAGCGCTGCCACCACCACGGCCGGGATGACTGTGTGCAGGTAGACATCGTCGCTGCTCCTACGACCTGTGCCCGGGGAAGGAGTTGCTGTGGGAGGGACAGGGATCGCCACCTCTCTCGGGGGAACAAATGTGTAGCTCTGACACTTGTTGGTGCCATGAACAGAGATGTTGATTGCTTTAAACTCTGGCTCCATAGCCTTGGTGAAGGCCAGCTTGGGCCTGCCCTGGGGGTCGGAGATCTTGCTGCTGAGGACAGCAATCTGATCCTTTGGGCAGGGGTTTTGCTGGAGGCTGTTGTTGGTCCACTCCACCACAATAGAGCCCTTGGTGATGCTCTTCAGAGTGACCGTGCTGCTGTTGCGATCCCCCAACGCATACGCCAGCTTCCTGGTCAGGAGGATCTTCTTGTGGATGTCATCAGTCAGTGTCTTGGGGTCACCGTGGAACCGGGCAGCGAATACAACGGGGGGTTTGTCGTTGGTGGACCAGCGGTTCACACGTACTTCAAAGGCGTCTATTGTGCTCATGCCTCCCTTGTCAGTGGCCAGCATGAAGTACTCATGTTTGCCCTCGTGCTCCTGCTCAGGCAGGCCGTACAGCAGCTGGATGGTGCTATTGAACTGGATCCAGGAGGTTTCGCTCACCACCTCATTGTCCTTCTTCTTCAAAGTCAAACGCAGCTTGTCTGTGGTGCCGTCCTCTCGGTCAAAGAAAGTGTCTGGGGGAATCTTGACCTCAAAGTACGTCCCCACCCAGACATTCACCTCATCAATGGCATTGCGGATCTCAGGCTTTTTGTTGTTGTAGTCTGGAGGCAGAGACTGAAGGGTAGTGCGTCTGGGTGGCTTGGTAGTTGTAGTTTTAGGTTCTCTTGGGGCTGGAGTGGAGGTTTTGGGCTTTTTGGTTTTCTTTGTAGGTGAAGTCTTAGGCCTTCTGGTGGTTTGGGGGGTAGGCAGAGCCGTGGCCTCCACAAACACAGGACGGGTCATGGTGGGCTGGATGGGGATGGTACTGGTGGTCCCTATAACTCTGGTGGGCTGGGGAGGACCCAGTACAGGAGTGTGGGCTATCTGATCCCTCACCCTTATAGTGGGCTTCACTGGCAGAGGCAAAGGTCCACGGACAGGGGGTGCGGAGTGGTCAGTGGCCGGGGCAATGGAAGGTGAAGTTGGGGTGGGCACAATGCGAACAGGGGGTTCAGGATGTGTGGTTGGGGGAAGCAATGAGGGCACAGGGGTGGGGGTATTGTACAATTGCCTCCTGACTCGTTTCACCATATGGGGCTTTTTGTTAACAATATGCCAACCGACTACAGGGTAGCCCAGCTTGGCGGACATGGTCCCATCCTTGGCTGGTGATTGGACACTGCTAATGTCAGGGATATTGCTCTGGTCCAATGCGCAACCCAGTTTCCATGACAACAGGGCCCCATTTTCCACCACTTTCTTGGCATTACCAGGTCCAGCCATGAAAGCGGTCATGTCAAACAGACGATTGTTTACCACAGGGACCACTCTCATGTGCTCAAGAGGAATGCCAGAGAATTTTCTCATGCTGGCCAAGAGATCGACTCTCTGCTGGGCATCCATCTTGGTGAGATCAGCATCCAGGATAATGGTGAGGACGGTGACAGGCTCCTCACTGCCACAAGTGAAGGGCTGGTGGCCATAGGCCTCGGATTGGAGGGCCAACAGGGCTGGTTCAGTGTCGGCTCGCTCCTCTGGGTACACCTCGATTGAGAAAACCTCCTTGCTGTGGGCAACTGGGCTGCTGGCAACCCTGTTTCTGTCTTCTCCAGATACAGAGATGTGGAGCACACCTTTGTCCTGCTCCATGGCCAGGCCTCGGAGGAAGCACAACTCTCTTTCCCAATGCAGCCAGGAGGGGAGACTCTCCTTGCCCATCTCGGTTAGCTGGATGAGAAATGAGACACAAAAATAGAATAGTTCAAGGAGGAAAAAGTATGCCTAATACATCATAAGGAAGTGCACGAGGAGGAGGTCATTAGCTGTGCCAATATAGTAAACAAAAAAACAAGAGGTAATAAACAGGAAACCAGACCAAGCTCCTATTCACCTCGTGACAGCTGCCTGAGTCATCATTGCCCTTCATTTTGAGATATTACGATAGGACAAGATATCATTCAAAATCACAAAATGGCATTAATACATCTCGACTCATTCATCGAGTCAAAGGGAACAAATTGTACCACAGTCCGTTTCAATCATTCATGATAGAGATAAATTCAATCTGAAAGGTGATGTACATTCTATATTGTTAGGTAGATTTCCCTATACGTAGATTTCAGATAAGATGTTAACCTACATCAGCACAAAAAAAGAAAACTAGGGCTTAAGTCTTGCACGGAAATGACACTACATGTTTAATGTCAGATTGCATTTATACAAGAACAATCAAGAAGGCCACATGACCAGGGAATCATAGGAAATAAAAGCAAATACAAGAAAATCAAGCAGTTGAGTGATTATGGTTTCATAAAGTTAAGCTTAATGAAAAGGCCTTCTATGCAGTGACATGAGGCATTGTTTCCTTTGTGGACTATCCACACACACACACAAAGGCTATTTTCTTTCAGGTGTAATAACTGTTCCCAATTCACACACATTTGGGGAACTGCCAGGAGTGAGTACAATAGGTGTTCAGTCACAAAGTCTTAGCAAGATAAGGTAGAAGATAAACCTGCTATTTCTACAAAAATTGGGATTACACAATATAGGTTATCAATCAACATAATCAGAACATATATCAACTCAGCCATATTAGAAAAATTCCATGGCAGCAATCTATTCATACAATATAAAGCCAGAAGAATACAGATACATGAATACATTATACTTAAAATGCATTGGCATGCAACATAGGTGAGCTCTAGGGTCCTATCTAACCAGTACTGGTGGGATAATTTACCTGGTAAAAGGGACAAATGGCCCAATGCATGCACAGTGTGGCATGTTTGCAGTCCATTAAGTTATATCTGTAGGGAGTAGAAGCCCCCCTACTATACAACTAAATGGTATAAAAAGCATGAAGAAATATGTCACCCTATCAGAGCTTACCTGGATGTTACAGCTGCCATTGCCTGGCCTGGGTGGAAGCCTCATCTGAAACACCTGGCCGACCACAGCAGAGGAGTCTGGGATGCCCGTGGAAGCTCCTTCGGTGGGTGCAAAGGATTCTGGAGCAGTAGTGGGAGGGCCCTTTGTAACAGAGGCTGTGGCATGCAGCTCTGACAGCACAGAGGAGTGCATGGAGGCCTCCAGATCCATGGTTATGATCTCCCCCAGGGTGTCCTCCAGGCTGCCACGCACGCTAGACGGGGCCAGGGCTACCAGGATCACCAACACCAGAGAGATAGTTCTGCCTGGAGGTGGCCTGCTTCTCCCTGCGTCCCCACAGCCTTCGTCTGTCTGTCTATAGTGCATGATGGTAGGCCTTTGTGTTCCCTGCCTCCTGTGTTAGAACAACGTCAGGGCCCACATGCACTGGCGTCAGGATGGTGGGCTTGATCCTCTGGCTGAAGGGCTGAGCTCAGATGTAACACTGTTTCACTTTGTTCTTCCCCTGTCGTCTCCCCCTGTCATCCATGAAGAGTGCGTTGGCAGCTTGTCAAACAGCAACTGGAGAGAGAGACAATTCATGTAAGAATCTGATACGGTTAATGAACAAACTCATCAAACCTCATTTGAACTTGACTAAAGGAATTTCACGCTTGTGATAGAAAGGACCATTTTCAGCTCTGTAAAACACCATTATGCACATTCTCAATAGGCAATGTGTTTGGTGTTTTACACAGTATTGGAGAAAGAGTTTGACTACCACAATTCTTCAATGCAATGGCCCATGAACTAAATATCAATGACAACATAACAAAAAGCTTTTAGAAAAGCAAGTCATTTTAACATCCTACATTGTCAAGAGGTGTTATAATGTATCTTACAAGTGAACATTTTCAATAGCAGTACTGAACTAGCCTAATCAGTCAGATACGCTACAATAGTCTGCTAAAAGCCAGTGATCATTTTACAAGTTATAGAAAACAAACTTTCATGATTCAGAAACAGACTACAAACATCTGAATATTATGCGTTGCAAAAAGCATTAGTAAAGAGGGTATGTTGATCTCCAACTGATCTAACCTTTGCATGTCAGATTCTTGTGAGATGGAATGAGTCAAAGGTCGTTTGTCTTGGTTGTAAGTTTTAATTAAGTGCCCTGGGGGTGGGAATTAGAGTCTCTACTGTGCTGACCCAGCCAACCCCAATCCTGTAGCACTGAGAGACGGCCAGGGCAGGGTCGGACAGTTGCCTGGAATTTTAATGCAGCCTGTGACGTCAGCTCATAAAGACCAATACTGTGTCCGACAACTCTTTAGGGGTTTGCTTTCTTCTCCCCTTTTCCTTCAGTACAGACAGAGACCTCTCAACCATGCTGCCTCTCTCTCATCTCCCATCAGATAAGTGATCAGAGAGGAACAGGCACAAGGAGGGGAGCTACAGTAGTGGGCACTTAAACAACAATGAGTAGCCTATTGCAGTCATCATGTGTGGAAAACCACATGCATGTAGAGTATTTTGAGGAAGGAAAGTTGTCTGTCCACTTACATAGATCCTCTATTATAGCCTTAAGGAGAAATACTATCAAATGTTTATCACCACTATGGTGTTTTTTTGATTGTTCTTTGTTCCATGATACACAAATATTCATTCTCCCTCTATCAAAAGCTCTCATACACATCCCTGACAACTCAACTGGTGAGGCATTTCTCTCTCCTTTGAAACAACTGGCAATATCCTTCAGATTCAGTATTGAAACGTAAAGGGGTGGGTCAGGGTCTCCACTGTGCTGACAGCCGAGCCAACGCTGCTCAGAGGCCAAATGCTGTCATCACATTCCTTTCGCGATCAGACAAGATCGATCGGGGAGCGTCAACTTAAATGCTAAGGCAGCAGATCATCTAAAGTTAAGTCAAAGTGTTTTCCAGAGAAACATTGCATTCCTCAGGAGGAAGTCACCATGCAGTCAAAAATGGTATCTGGGTGTTGAACACAATGAACTTTTTCTATTTGTATTATAACGAGAAACCTGTGGACTGTCTTATTTTGTCATCTCTGCAGGCCCACGTCCCACTTCTACATTTTGTGCAATACAAAGGGAGATACATTTTGTGCTAGGGTAGACCACTTACAGAAGCTAGTTATGGTGTTTCTGCCATAGAAGGGCATTGTTATGACTGGATCCCCAACTGAGTATGCTGGAATGTTCAATTAAACCTTATCCACAGGGTTCCTTTGCTTCACACTATCCTCTACTAATATTCTGTGCTGGATACAGAAATTGAACCATCTCCAATACAGGGCTTTGTTTTTTTGTTTTTTTTACCATGTCGCTAAAAATTTCTAAGTATTGGCTACCGTACAGACAGTCGCCCCCATTGACTCATGTAATTTGGAGTAGGCTAACCCAGCTGGCTATTTTCTAAACCCACCATTTCCTCTTTAATAGAATTCCTTATCTTATTTCCTTGCCAAAAAATAGTTTGTCCGTTAGATGGCTCTGACTTTTCCACACAATCATTCTAAGACAAAACAATTAACAAGTTTGGCTTGAGTTATCTTTCATCAATTCATACTCAAACTCTCTAATGGTCTACTCCCTATGTTAGCCACGTTCAAATCTGCAAATCTAGATTTCAATGTACCATAACATAAGCTTTAGCTCCATAAACCCACCCTATGACTGATATTAAGGTTAACTCTATAGTTACATTTTCCAAAGCCGCATTTTTATGCTGCTTCTTTAAGACATACTGTACAAGGCCATGCTTGAATACAGGCAAAGGCAACTCATACCAACATCGAACCACATAGTTTCACTGTTGACTGAAGTGCTAGTGTATAGTCCATAGGGTCATTAAATTACTGAAAGACACCTTACAGTACACTACTCAAAAAGTAAAAGTATGTTGTGCCTCAAAAGAATGCTATTCACTGTGGCCTAGATTCCATCATGCTCCAATTTCCTAAACATGATTCCAACTTGTGTTAAAAAAAAAAAAAAGGTCAAGGGTACTTCCCTAAACAAGTGATGTGTTTGTACCTACGATAACGCTCCTGTAACAATATTTTCTAATATAACAGATTCCATGCAAATTATCTCATTTTCACTGTCCTTTAGGCCAAGATGCCAAACTCAATGTATCCAAGCTTGCCCCCCACCCACAACTGACCTGCAACCTGGTGTACAATGTTAATTGACATACTGGAAATATGTCTACTATGTATCAAGAATAACAAAGATGCTCACAATTGCTTCATGAAATGCGTCATTTCCCCTTCCAATTCTCTGATATTTAAGCAGTACAGTAGGCAATAATTTTAAACCATCAAAAATAATTAGTCCTCAAATGCACAGTGGCATTCAGGACAAATTGAATTGACGTATCCCACATCCAGCAGCCACTGGAAAGCACATGAGCTGAATATTAAACATATCCAAGACTTGCTTGCTTTGCAATCGGAATTGTTGATTGGGAAACAAAGAGGGACATCCAAACCCAAAACATTGCACAACACCACCCTGACAACCCAAGTAAAGAATAAATAAAGATAACGTCACACGATTGAGTCTGCCTTCTACCTTAAATGCTCATATTGCACAGCCGATACTGGCTGAAAACTGACCTTCATTTAAAAAATGATTTTTCTTATTTGCTGAATATGCAGAAAAAGTAGCTAGCACCTGGTAATATTTGCTTTTACCCAATGTGTTGTGTAATTGAAAGGCACATCCACCTAACGTTGTGGCTGGCTACCAAGAAGTGATGGAATGGTGTGAGACAACTGATTTGCTAACAGCTAGTACCCGGCTATCACAGTTCAAATAAATAATTGTCCCATTAGCTCGTGCTGTGTTAGCTAGCTAAATGAAAATAAGCGCGCGCTAAAAATGATTTCCCAGGTCATTATGCTGCCCCCAACGTATCATTATGCATATTATAAAAGTACATGTTTTTATTTTCCAGTCACTCCCGCAAGATTGTAAATAGTCAATGTCACCGTTCATATTTTAAGGAACAGCATTGGCTGCTACCTAGCTCGAAAGATATACTGAGGCTAGAGCTAACTAGCTAGCAATAATAGCACAGCAATCTCAAGATAGCGACTGCAAGGTTCTCTACTTGCTGAGGCAGTGGGCCCAATTGGTTGAGTGACAGTAGCTAGCAAGATAAAATAGCCATTATAATATCGGCCGTTTAGAATACGCCAACAGCAAAGGAATAATATGGAATACACTAAGCTTATTATCATTTGGTTTCTTTACGCAACAGATTTTTGGGCATTTCTTATTTGAACCCCCTAGCCGCGACACCCCGCATCCCGTGGCTTTCACTCTCGAAATGCACCTGTTCTAGGAAAATGGGAAAACTGTCCGGGTTAGCTGGCGCTAGTAGGCTAGTGCTCTTGTTCTAGCCTAGCGCACCCAAACCAATCTCTAGACAAATGTTTCTCGCTAAGATGTGTATAGTTCAAAGACAACATGCAGTTATTATAACATACGTACGCTTTAACTATTCTCTTCCGAATGCATCCATTTCGTGGAATGTCGACTGCGAAAAACCAAAGAATGACTGTTGTTAACCTTCCGTAGAGAAGATGCAGTAGTCTCGACTAATCGAGTGTTGTAGCTTGCTGCTTGGGGATGGTGATGAAATGAAATATTTTAGGTCAGTTGTGACCCAACCATTTAGCAAAGCAAATACGATATGATAACATCTATAGATGTTAACATGCAGAAAACTGACCTTGTTAACGTATATGTCTCCTCTTCGCTCTAAATGTAATAAATATCCATCGTTTGATATCTCAAAATGTAAGCTATATGGCAAGGAGACTAGCCTTAGCAAAGTCACTATATGCTGGGCAGAAAGGTCTTCGTGCTACTTTCTGCTCTCTGTCCTTCCGCCTTGTCTACAGGTGAGTGTCAAATCTTTTTTCATCCTAGTGTTTGACTCCGCCTCGATCTGGGCTCGCACCCTGTTTATTTTGACGGACGCACAGGTGCAGTGATATTAGAGCAACTGAAAATTATAAATACAGAAACCCAACCGTGTAAGCCTTCTCAGATGTTACAAGATTAACACTGAGTGTTTTTGTTGTATGAGGACAACAACATTTCCCCATTACAATTTGCCAAAGACCAACCACATGTTTATAATAAATGATCATACATATCTGCAGAATTTATATTTGTAAATGTCACGCACACAACCTTAGTTTTTGAAGGCTTGCCTTTCACTAAACATCCACAATATGTATATAAATACATTGTTTTATAATTGAATGGAAGACATACCTACCTCAACTCTGAATAATTATAACCAAGAAGTAAAACTGAACCCTGTGGTTTTGTGGTATTCCAAGTTCAAAGCATATCCCCTGCACATGTTTTAATTTAGAAATGTATTAAAGTGTGCCAGCCTCTTCTGTCTTTGATGGTGGAAAAGTAAGATATTGAACCAAAAACTGAAACTTTACCCTCATTTAATGTGCCTGCCAAACCTAAAATATGTTTCAGTAGGCTATACAAAATTAATGGCAAAGATTTGTGATGACATACAAGTTGATTTGGCTTAAAATGAGCTTAGAAATTAGCATAACATACGCATTGTATGACTATGGGTCAGAATTTGTCGGAGAAAGAGAGGTTGATTATTAAGTCTAAAGGTTATGTTTGTTTTTGAACATGTTGAAATATTGACAGAGGTATGGTAAAGATTTCAGTTTGTGCAAAGGGCACTCTTGTTCTCAAACTTACGTTTTCAATAGTTGCTCATCTTCACTAAGAACATTTTCTAAATCAGATCTGGTCATTCCCCTCACTTCACTATATCAAGACATTGATTAAGATTATCTACTATCTGATTACACGCTTGAAATTTGGTCAGTAGTCAAATAAAAGAATCGGTGAAAAACACTCATTGGTTTGGAGAACTATGTGTCATATAGTGCAAACACGTGGCTGTTGAAACTGTAGAATTATTAGGGACATGCCTGTGGTGTTCCTTGATAGTTGTCTAGGTCATGTAAACTCTTATCCCACACTTTCTGCTCTATGGATGCCAGTACACTGTACCTGTAACCTTCACAGAACTCCTCAGAGCTCTTGAATCTGAAAGTGTTCTCTTTACGTACATGTCAATTAAGTTATTAACAAAAAAATATGTATGAAGAATGCATGACTTCCAAGTATTTAGCAAAATTGACAATGCCTCAAATGTCAAAGAGAACAGTCCTCATGCGTGCTTGATCCTGACCAACACCAAACCAGGCCAGCGGTGGTTTCATTGTTGTCTAAGTGACTTGATCTGATTTATTTGTTTTTAGGATTAAATTTCTATATTCTATTATTCACTGGCATCCTATTAAGATTGAATTATTATATCCGGAATTCATTTTCTCTCTTTTTTGTTTTATACATGGAACAGGTACAAATAAAATGGTGGAACTGAAAGTTATAACTTATAAGTTTAGAGAAGCCTTCGTGAGATGATATGAGTGCCTGTCTTAGCTAGCACATTGTTCTGCTTTTAGATAAGACATCAACTCTATTGGGAACAATGCTTGAAAGAGGAAAGGGATGTTTTGGATCATAATGACATCTTCCAGACAGGCAGCGTACCTTACCCTGAAGCTATGACAGCACATTCAAAATATCTCCACCATTCAGAGACAACATCATCCACACAAGCCAAACAAACACCTTGAAATATCACATTGTGTTGTCACTTATCCAGTACTATGATGGGTTTCATCAAACAACAATTATTCAATACAGTACTTTAGTGACCAGATTATAGTGCACAAAACTTGAAAACATCTTCAGACCATACTGTACGTGAATGGCACTGAACGGAAATTGACTGGATCCTCATTCTAATGATGAAAGGGCTTTCAAAAGACTAATTTATTTCTAGATGGGTATAAATGTGATTTTTAGGGAAAGCGAGGCTGTCTTTAACAGTTTAGAAAGCTGTCAATCATGGAAATCCCTGACTCTTTGTTCACCCTAAGGAGGAGACAGAGAGCATACAGTGTCTGCATTGAAAATCTCAAGTTTGAGTGTGTTATAGCATACCACAATATGCTATAACTATGGCTACACAGTAGAGGTTATGTGGCACAAGGTTTGTGGGTATTCAGAAGAAGAAAATATCCGGAATATGTAGTCATTTAATATGTAGTCGGAAGTTGACAAAACTTGCATTAAAAAACATGTTTGTGTGGAGTAGTTCTGGGAAACTTTAGTCATCCAGCAAAAGCTTTGCCTCAAGATGTCTGTGGACAAGTGAGCCATGTTTTTTATAGATAATTTCCGCTCTGATTTTATTTCACATATCTTCAACCTCTTTTACTCTCTCTCTCTCTCTCTCTCTCTCTCTCTCTCTCTCTCTCTCTCTCTCTCTCTCTCTCTCTCTCTCCCTATCTTTCACTCTCTCTCTCTGTTTCTCATGTCCCGTTTTACAGAGTATTACCCCACAGCTGATGGGCTTCCATGTGATCGTACAGATCAATGTGACTCTTGATGTGTGAGCACAGAGCGAGAAGAGAAGAGGATTAGGAATCAGCTGACTCTCAACACTTTCTTCCCGGTGACTTAATGGAAGGGTTAGAAAGAGTGGAGATTGGCGGGGGTTATAGGAAGTCAGACCGTCATCGGAGCCAATCTCTGCCCATGCTCCCAAAGTGGTAGATTACTCTAGACAAGCCACCCACAGCTTCAGTCAACAATGTCAAAGAAAGAACTCCCCCCACATTCAGTTGTATGATTCTCTCTCCCCCTTTGCATTGTTGAGTTGTAATGGCTAAATCAACAAGTCAGCTAAACTGTAGCAGTGTTCAGTGTTAGGCATCCATTTACACAGGAAATACAGGTAGGCAGTATTGCATGTGGCTGTATGAGTTTGTACTTAACGGGAATTTCGTTATGCTGTTATTTGTTATGGTGGACAAATAAAAGAACAGGAGGATTAGGGGGATTTCTACACCACAGATCCTAAAGACTCTGGTTCTTGTTTGCACCTGCCCCAATTCGTGCTTTTAAATCTCAGTTCAAAAATGTGATTATCCAAGAAGGGTCCGTAACCTGTGTTTGCTGTAACAAACTCCGAGCAGTCCTTTCATGAATATTCAGTTTGTTTGAATTGTATTCTTGAAGTAACACTTTTATCTAATTCCATTTACACGCATTTCTGTCTTGCTGAGGCAAGTTAGCTGATAATTCTCAAATTACGCTACACAATTAATCCACCATCAGAGACCCCCACAGGCAATTACAAGGGCTTGGTCATTAGCTGTGCTGTACATTAGACCATTGGCTGAGAGGTCTCTCCATTATAGGGTAAACACTCCTCAACAGCAGCCATGTGCATTTCCAATCATGTTAAACGGGAGGCTGTAGAAACCCCCCCTAATGGCTTCTGTGAGTTGGGTAATAGTGTTTGTTATCAGAGACAAACGGGCCTAATGATTGTGGAATACATCAAGAGGACATCTGCAAACGCAGAGATCAGCTAAGGGAATGGCCACTGTGTGACCCCAATGAAAAACACAGAAATCGAAATCCTCTTCTACAGCGATGACTAAATAGATCCTCTAAAACTCCTAAATGGCCACTGTAACTCTGCTTCAGTTACATGGAAGACCTATAACTGACCAAAACAGCAATATACCCAAGAATGATATAGTGTGAATGTTATATTTTGTGGGCATTCAGTGGTGCTTTTTTCTTTTGGTGAAAATATGATGTTGCAGTACTACACTAGCCTGACAGAGCTAAGAAGCACAGTCATACAGTATGTGCAGACATTCTGTAACATTTTGCTTCATAGTAACAGTAGCATTTGTTTCATGTGATGATACAAATGATAAGAAATATGGAAAATAGTAAAGTATTGAATGCAAATATTTCCCTATGAATGAATGAATTTATAAATAACAAATGAACAAAGATGATCACTGGGTTGGATGACATCCCATTACCTACACTCTCTAAACAGAACATGGATCCTTTTATGAGCTGTTTATCTTAGTTTCCCACATACCTAGCTAGTGTAGGTGTCCAACATGATGTCCCCTGCCTATCAGATGTTACCTTGTGTTCTCTCCAGTTACCTTTCTGTTTTAGATAATGATCACCTAGAGCTGGTCACTGTGTTCTCTCTTGGTCTCCTTACAGACTCACAGATTTATTAACTCCAGAGCATGCACAGAGGCCAAGGAATGTGCTCCAGTTTCAGCCATTGGATCTGACCGTGACTGGCACTCACAGTTAACGTGGCAGGCAGTCCTCTCTTGTTACGTCTGTATGTGCTGGCCTGTGTGTTGCACCAGTTCTGTAGGTCGGCCTGTGGCCCAGGGCTTAGATACATGGGGACTGGGACATGGGAATGTGCAGCCAGATCCTGTAGCTGGGGTCCCAGGTGTGCATTTAACACTACCTATCAATTTCAGCCTGGGGTGAGAGAGGCTACAGCCAGATCAAATCAGGAGTCAGAGCTTCAGGATGTGTTTCTGCCCGGCTGATTGCCTGGCTGGTCACGTGCAGCCAGAACAGAGTGAGATGGAATGAGTCACTGGCAACGGCAACCACCGCAACAAATCCATCCAGGTGATGTGTGGGAGAGCACGGATGTGAAGGAGACGTCAGGGCATCATTTATTATTCCATGTGACAATCATATCTATGATAAAAGCTGAATAGAGGACAAGAGAAAAAACAACCTTTCAAGAAATTCAATGTCATTGTCTGAATATGAAGCTGCCCATTACTTGCCTCCTCGTATCAACCCACCTCTTGGTCCAAGGCTGTCAGTCTGTGTGTCTGCTACTATCACACAGTGGTGCTCTCTGTGAGAAGGAGGCCACGCTGCTGAAACAGTGGTGTTCATGCCAAAGTCCTGGGATCCAAATCCATCGACACCGTCTCATTTAACAGATAAGAAGCTAATCTCCAGAGTGCGTAGACAGAGAGACCTTCAGAGACAAAGTCTCTCTTGTCGCTTCCTCTTCGTTCTCCACATTCCTCAAATGTGTACAGACATGTGCAGACAAACAAAGATTTGGCCAATCTCAACCTATCTTTCCTCATCATGTTTTTATACCACTGAACTAATGTAACATGATTAAAACAGGATATTTATTTTCTTTCTACCATCGGACTGTACTGAATGCATTCAGTTGATTGTTTAGAAGGGAAACCATACACACAGCCTTTCTTAATTGTAGGCTTCAAGATCAAGAGGCTGTTTTTGTGGCCTGCCAGTTCACAAGACCAGGTACAATACTGTATCAAGAGTCATACTGTATCACCCACACACCACATAATGAAATATCTAACAGACTTAAACCAGGGAGATGGAGTTCAATTTCCTTGTGAGAACTGAAAGCCAGTCATTGGATATTAAACAACAGGTGCCCCCCAAATCATCTTTCCGAAGGCTGTTTTTCAAATTTGTTCTGATAATCTACACAAAAAGAAGCAGAGCAGAATGGTATGGGCTCTTTCACATTAATCTTACAACATCAAAATCTACAAAATGATTACTGGTAATTGCTGATTGCAGTTTAGTAAATTGAGTAACCAGTCATTTCAAATAGGATAGAACAACCTTTCTATTTCCTATATGTTCAACTTTATCTTACTTGTTTGTATTATATCTTATTTCCCCTGACGTGCCTTCTTGTTCATGAATGCACAGCCTTCCCACACGTTTCACTACACTTATCTGATTGAGTTCCTGTCCTGGGGCACTTTCCAACCACAACACTAGAAACCTGCATTCTGAGTACTGCCCTGCTCTGCATTGCTGTGCACCTGTGGATGATACTGTATCAAGGGGTGTCTGGTAGACAGTCTGAGACACATAGCCTGCAGGAACCCTCAGTTCTGTTATGACCTCATCTCTTATCATATAGGGGGTTGGTGAGGAAGGTGAGGAAGGCCTTGAACATGAAGTAATCTTTTTAAACTAAAAAGAACAAGAAATATCTGAATCTGAAGGTAAACTGAAATCACCCTTTGAGACAGAGCAATGGAAGAAATGAACCATTGATTGTGTACTGAGTGTACCGAAACTTATATTTCAGACATGCATCAATCCACACTTTAGCCCTGCCTTGACATAAACCATGACTGACACTATGGCCAGCAATATAAATCAAATCTAAAGGGCGTGCGTCTTAGTGTCAGTATGTCATCTCACTTTAATCCTTACTTCAGACCAGAACATCACTTTACTTTTCCTCTCTGAACAGGATTCAGAAAAAAACTGGGACATGCCATGGAATAAAGCTTTGTTTCTCTGTCCTAAAGGAGGCTGGATGTTATTAAATAAAAGAGAAAAATAAAAAGTATTGTGTCTTGTTGTAAAGCTGGGTGTTTGCTGAATGTTCATAAAGCTGGGAAGCCGACAGCCTAAAGGAGTCTGACTGTTCTTTACCAACTCAGTGTTTAAATCAAGGGGTCCTTGGGCAACGTGTGTGCTATTAGATGTCACATTGTAAATAACCAACCATAGATATAGGATTCATGCCATATCCTTGGATGGTAGATGCTACAATCTCATTCTATTGTCACCTCTCCCACAAACAAAAAAAGGATTGCGTCCGATTTTACTTTCATGGGCAATTTCTAATATTTTCTCTGTCAAGTGCTTTCTGTGAATTCAGGCACAAATAGTTCATTTCTGTTTTTCCCAGTTATCAGGACAGCATTGTTGATTGAAAAAAAAGTTCAATGGGAGAGAAAATAAACGTTGTGTCATGGCGTCAAGTAAATTGCTGTGAAGTGAACTGTGTTTGTAATACTTTAGTAGTACTTTATTGATCCCTAAGGGGAAATTGTGCCATTGCAGAAGCAAGATTAAAAAACAGGCTGCCAATACAAAAAATACACAGGGCTGTACACGAGGTAACACACAGGATTAAATCACAGGGAAGTACACATGTATACAAATCAATTACACACAGGTGAAACAGGTGATGCAGCTTACAGTGAACAGGGGTCCAACGGTCCTTTGTCCTCTGGAAATTCACAAACATCTCCTTTGTCTTGGAGATGTTGAGCAGCATGTAGTTCTTCTTGCACCACCGAACAAAGTCATCCACCCGGAACTGTACTCCTCCTTCCGACCGACCCTGATACACTCCACAATGGCAGTGTCATCAGAGAACTTCTGCTGATGACAAGCCTCTGAGTTGGATCCAGAATGTGAGGTGTACACAGTGAACAGGAGTGGGGACAGTACTGTACCTTGGGGAGCCCCTGTGCTGCTCACCACTCGGCCAGGCACACAGCTCAGCAGCCACCCAACTGTGGTCTCCCCGACAGATGGTTGACAACCCAGGAGACCAAAGGGACTTCCACCTGAGTCTGTCTCATCTAATCCCCCAGTAGCCGAGGCTGTGTGGTGATGGAGGCACTGGAGAAGTAAAACAAGATGATCCTAACAGTGCACCTAGCTCCATTCAGGTGGGAGTCTAACCACAGGAGCAGATAGATGATGATAGAAGATGATGGAAGATAGCAAAGGTGAATTGTGGAGGGTCCATGAACTTCATGGACCCCTGAGGGGTCTGAGGTGTGAAATGACTTGCCTCGCCAGGGTCTTCATGACATGTGATGTCAGCGTGTAGTCATTAAAGACAGTGGGGGGATCCTTCTTGGGTAACAAGACCAGACAGGAAGTCTTCCACATTACAGTGACCATTTCAAGGCTCAAGCACAGGTTGAATAAACACTGGAGTACCCCACACATATGGGCGGTGCAGGTCTATAGAAAGCAACTAATAATAAAGGACAAACAGTAATATAGCATGATGTAGGAGTCCTTTGTTCCAAACTTAAAATGACATCTGGCATTAGTATTCCAACATGTCCTGTCTCTCTCTTCCGTTATTCATTTTCATAAGCTTACTTCAAAGCAGGGCCCTATATTGTAAAGGGAAAACACATACTATAAATAATCTATACTTGACCTTTCTTTTTATATGAAACATGCTAAGCTACTGCATTTAACAAGGCCAAAGGGTGACCAAAACATCTTTATTTGTAGCTGTATGCTTGAGTGTGTGTAGGGATGTGTGCAAAAGCAATTTGCAATCAAGTGCAAAATTCCTAATGCTATCATCACATGATGGGAAGTTGTTAGCTTGGAATGGAGAAAACACAGCATCACCTGCATGCTGGATACCCATGGTTGAGATGTGAACATCAAAGCAAAGAGTTAACATACCAACTGTGCTTGAGAGACATTCATGGTCTAACTCCTCTAGGACTTTCAAGAGGGCTCCAACTTCCGCAGAAGTAAGTGAGAGTTTAAAAGAAGCCATCAGGTCTGACATATTAGTGAATTGGCAAGATGGCAACATCGCCCCCCCCCCCTTTCCTCCTCACAGGCTAAGGCCCAAACATTTTGTTATGGTGTTGTAAAAAAGTGTTTCAAACTATGTAATTTACTACTGCACAGCAACTTGGATATCTAATCCATCAGTAAATGTATGGGCTATAATGTGCCAATCTGCGATCAACACCCAATCTCAGTGCTTGTTTTGAGAACCAAACAAGACTCAGATGAATAAAAGACATTTCATAGCAGCTGAATCCATTCTTTTCTCTGTAATTTTCTCAGTCTATCAGTCTTTCTTTCTCACCCTCCTTTTATAACATAAACATACACAAGTACACACACACCAACACACACACACACACACCATTTTACAGTCAACCATAGAGGGGGATACATTTGATAAAGTGCTCTGTCACAATTCCACAGAGAGTAGACCAATGTCATCACATCCAGCTGTCATATTTTAGTGTAGGTTTGTGTGCGTGTGTGTGTGTGTGTGTGTGTGTGTGTGTGTGTGTGTGTGTGTGTGTGTGTGTGTGTGTGTGTGTGTGTGTGTGTGTGTGTGAGAGAGAGAGAGGAGAGAGAGAGAGAGAGAGAGAGAGAGAGAGAGAGAGAGAGAGAGAGAGAGAGAGAGAGAGAGAGAGTGAGTGAGTGAGTGAGTGAGTGCTTATGTGTACGCCTAAATTGGAACATGTGTGTGTATTTGAGTGTATGCGGGTGTCAGTGTGTGTATGTGTGGGTGTATTTCAGTCTAACCAGCAGTCGTGGCTCAGTACAGCAGCAATCCCTCATCCTTATTGATGACTGTCTCATTTCCGGCTTTACATTTCAGCTGTTGTACAACTGCATCTACTTGACTGATATACAGCAGCAATCAAACAACCTTAGCCCAGTGATGGTGTCAACAACACCCTCTGTTTTTCACAAAGCATATTTTCTCTTTATGTTCAGGAGATAAGAAATCAAACAGCACCTCCTACTGTCGAAGAAAGTTATTATCGGCACATACAGTACAGATATTATCTAATGTTGTAAAATCTTGGAAAAGACACTTGGTAATCAGAACTGTGCAGTCATTTTAAATCCTCCTTTGCAGTAGGTGTGTGCTTTCGAGTTGTATTGTCTGAACTGTCATCATACATATATCAGCAGTTGTATGACACTAATTGCGTGGATGATGACCATCCCTGTCAATGTGATACATGAATATTGTGAGGTCAAAATAACATGGTGGTTAGTTGTGGTTTAGGGTGGCATGTTTTCAGAAGAGTAACATAGCAATTCACTTTGACTTACTGTGCAAATGATTTATCCATGTTGTCAATTATGTTGAAATGTATATACCATCATTATAAAACAACCAGAATATTTACAATTTAACAAGACACTGTATCACAACATGAACTGAATAATTTTTACTCATGATCAGCATATTGCACAACATTATTATTGCTTCAGACATATTGTGCAACACTCATTCAGTGGACATCAGTCACCTGAGTGACAATTAGGATGATTGGTTAAATAAATTAAGCTGTCATCCATTAATTTACACATGCAAGCCTGAAGCGTACTTTCGAGACTGCCATGAAGACATTACTGAACCCAATAAGAAAGGTCAACATTCATCACAGCCTCGATATTAGCGCAGTAGAAAAAATGAACTATTTGCTAAACTCTTTGAATTATGTCTCACAGTGTTGGGCCAAACAATGGATCATGGAGCAGTAAAAACAGTCATGGTAATACTGAATGCAAAGTCAGATGAACAGTTCATGTAAAGAGCAGTGTGGGCCAGGGGCATGGCTTTCACTGTACATGGGTGGGACATCCCCCCCACTTTTTCAAAATGGCGTTTCCCCCACTTCTATATTAAAATGATTTTTAATGGCCGCATCCTTAGTTATAAAAAAAGGTTGTCCCACCCTCCTTTTAAAACACACATATGTCCCTAGTGTGGATCAAGCATCATTTGATGTTGTCTCAGATGATTTTAGTCAACCAGACACAGTCAACAGGGTATTGGGGTTATAAGGGTTACTCCTTAGGGGAGTGACATGTTTCTACCTTCATGGTTCATTCATGATTCACTAGATGGCAGTATATAAGAGCAAGTTACAATACCATCTCAGGGCTACAGTGAGATTCTCTAAGTGGGGCTTTAAACAAGCATCTTACAAAAGCCTTTATAGTCATTTCTTACACACAATGTAAATAACCTGAATGGTCTTTACAGGAATAAAAAGTAAAAAGTTTATTCAGATAGGCCTCGACAATGATAAATGCATCATTGGCAATTTTCATTGGAATTTCTATGTATTTATTCTTGTTTACAAGATGTGGAACTGCAAAATAATAAATATCACAATATTCAAAGAGTTTTTTTGTATTTTGTCATGTCACATTGTTGGCATATTGTTGTTCAACAAGTTATGAAAATTCTACAGAGCTGATTTTAAATGAGCTGAATGAGCCCCATTATGTGAATAACCTTTCCTAATAATGTACCTGACCATTTCGTGTTTCTTAGAAAAATGTGTAACATTTAACCAGTTAACCATCTCACATGCTCCATTTGCTAATTGACAGGAGAGGTGTAGAGGATCCATGTGATGTGCCCAAATGCAGAGGTCCCGCGGGGACACATCTCACCGGGGGGCAGCAGCACGGACATGACGGTGAACGATCGTTTGGTATAGCCTGCTGGCATTATCTTGACAGACATACTCTCGACTTGGAAAACCATAGTGATCCGACCGGGCTGGTGGTCGGTCATTCGTTTTAAACTGTTAGCCTCACACCTCATCAAGCCTCCTCCAATCTTAATGCGCCTCGCAATAGCCCCTGCCTTCTTCCAGTCTGACACCCAAGGAGGAGAATTACGTTGCAACGCGGTGGACTCTTGTGGATACACAATCTAAACATTAGTGAATATATTCATGCGGATTCTTTTAAAGAAATTGTGGGACTCCTGCTGGTAGCAGGTAGGTGACAGTTGGTTGGCTATTTTACACCAACACAATTTGCTTGAAAATCGCGTCTTTAACTTGAAATTGCTTCCGTGCATGCTTGTGCTCCTTAACCGTTGGGAACTATTTTAATTAACGGCGCTGTTGTTTTTTAGACCGAATTAAAGCTTATGTCAATTAAAATGCACAGCAGACAGTGTGGAATCAATACTATGTTATTGAATAAACTGTGAAATGGGGCTTCCCTTATAAGAAAATGACAGACACCTTCACTTATCAGCCTACAGACATTTCTCCTTGGTGTGCTATTCATATTGCTTTTGTGTGGATGTAATAGTCCACTTTATAATGTTTCATTTTATATTTTTAACTTTTAGAATTGTATTGATAGCCAGTCAAAATGTCTCCATTGATACAAAATCGAAACAAGCTATTTCGTTGCCTATAGCCTACTAATAGCATATGGCAGTGCCCCGACAGATGCCCACGGAGAACAACAGCAGTAGTTTACTGGTGTTGAGGTTACAATTGGCCTGTTGTTGTTGGACATGTTTATGATAATGAATGATGACCCAGCTGCCCAGGCGAGTTCTAGAGCTGCACAAAGATCATTCAAATCAAATCAAATCAAATGTATTTGTATAGCCCTTTTTACACGCAAGCATGTCACAGAGGGCTTCACATATGCCCATAGAACTGCCCCTCAACCAACCTAAACCCTCAAGGAAGACAAGGAAAAACTCCCAAAAAACTCTCATCATCATTATGATGATGCCTGGTGATGTGGGCGTCTGTTAGGTGCTGAAGCAGCGTGTCTCCGACAGGAGCATCATTCACCAGGGTGCCTAATTGCATTAGTCTCGACTGGACGGAAAGAGTAATGAGTTGAAATATACTATACAATAGGGGGCAAGATAAGAAACAAATATGCCTATTTATTTAGCTATAGCTACATACAAAAACGATTCTCGCTAGGCAAAACAAAGCAAAATCATACAAAAGCATGTAGCCTACTGACCAATAAAATCCGGAGGTTATGACAGTGTCGGTATGCAATTTACCAATGTTTATTTTATAGTTACCACTTAAGCCTTGTTTGCCGTTACTCAATTGCATTGAGTATTGAACGGGAATGTTTACCATGAGCTGGGATACATAGGCCAGCCTGTCCATTTCTAAATTCACTAGGACCTTACGTAAAAGTGGTGCAATGCCTTTAACAAAACATGGATCTGACTTGGACCTGGATAATTGAAACTGCGCGTTACGGTAGCGTATTTGCACTGATCAAAGGCGTATTCAGTATCTGTTTTAATTAGATTTTAATCGTGTTGAAGCTTACCAGATTAAAAAAAGACATATCCACACACAATGACCGTGACCAATTACAGCACCTAAGGCACCATACATTTTCAGTCCTATAAAGTCCACAAATTCGGGGAGTCATAACTCCAGACCTGACTCGGGGAGTCAGGTGGCTGAGCGGTGAGGGAGTCGGGCAAGTAATCTGAAGGTTGCCAGTTCGATTCCCGGCTGTGCAGAATGACGTTGTGTCCTTGGGCAAGGAACTTCACCCTACTTGCCTCGGGGAGAATGTCCCTGTACTTACTGTAAGTCGCTCTGGATAAGAGCGTCTGCTAAATGACTAAATGTAAATGTAAATTCAGTCCCTATGTTCTCCAGTCAAATAAATAACATACTGAAATGGATCACCTGATCAATTTGGGAAGTATATGGCGATTAAGTATTTCTAGCAATATACCTGAATATTCTATTCTAGCTTAATGAATATGTCCATGTACAGTGTGCTCTTTTCTGATAAGGCTTGTTTTCCATCTGGCTTGGCCTGCCACCCATCCCCTCCTCAGTGGAAGCCAGTGTGCAGGAAGGGATAGACATATCAGGATACTTAGACATAAGATACAGTTATGTATAATGTATCTTTCTGTAATACTTTTAAGAAGTAATAGGAATTTGAACTGAATTTGAAGCAGACATTTTACAAAATTCCAGCATAAAAAAAAAAATTGGCTTCCAGCACATATTACGTAATGCATGTCAAGAAACAATTAAAGAAGATCATGGGATACTAACTTTGCTTTCTAGGATGGATAAGTTAGGATAGTTAGAATCAAAAATCAAACGGCTGTGCATGCATGTGTGGTTTTAAGTGCATACATGGATGTGTGAGTGAGAAAAATATTTTTTATGTAGGTCTGTTTTTTTGGGAGGGGAGATACACTCAGACAGGGAGGGAGAGAGAGAAAGAGAGAGAAACCATCAGGCATTGCTGACTTGCCATCCAAATGTAATTCCTTAATGCACTCCAAGATTCAAAGATCTAATAAGAAGTGGAAGAGCCTCTTCAATAATGAAATCCAACCGGCAAGTGCATCAGGAAGGACTAAGGGCTAAGAGGACTCATAAATAACTGTAGCCAGACCTGACCCATGTAGCTCCCAACATCTGAGAACTGCCAATAGTCCTTCTCATTTACTGAGATTCTGCTGCTGCAGGAAATAGCCTGTGCAATGTGGTCAATGAGGACAGAGTCATCAAGCCCCAGAGAGGGCTGTCCAGTGCGGTAGCTCTCTTTAATTGGTCCATGCTTCCAGACTTGATGGTGACTAAAGGGCATAGTTACGGATTAGGAGGTAAAAACTTGAGGTGAGACATTTTACAGGTTTTGGACCCTTGAAACGGATGTTGTAATGCTAGGCTGGTTCTCAGTTAGATTTATAAACACAGACTCGTGGTTATACACTTACATACTGTGATGTTTAGTCTCTACTCTATGCACATATGTTCTATTTTATGTTCCTTCTGTCAACAAAGTATAGGACTCAAGTCCTGCTCATTTTCAGTCATGTTTAGTCATGCATTCATTGAAGTTTTGTCACCAGGGTGTTCTTATTACACATACTAATATTTGCCAGCAATATTTGAGACAAATTCCATGTAGCAATTAACCTGTATTTAAGCAATTAGCCTGTGTTTGCCAGTGTGTAATGACTACAGACTCTGGAGGCTATGACTACTGCCTCCCACACACAGTTCAGTCGATGAAATAGAGCAACACTTCCTTTATGGCATGTTTTGACAGGATGTGGCGGCCCTGCAGACCAACTACAGTCTGAACTACTGCCAATTTACAACACATTGATCTGTGAACAGTTCTCCCCACAGACTCACTGAGCCTTGAAGAGTGCTCTGTAAACTCAAAGTTTCAGAGCCTATTGTTTAGTTATGAGTGCTACTGCATCTTCTGCCAGAGCAAAGTGTGATGTATTCTCTCTATTTTCCCCCAGATTCAAGACCAAATATTTGTCATAGCTTGAGGGAGTCTCCCTGGTCCCCCATGAAAATACATGACTGTGTTTGGTGTCTAATGGTTAAGCTCATCGCCCTGACCAAGCAGGCCCCATGACTCCACTGTTGTCTGGCTCTCTGAAAGAGAGTTTTATAAGGATAATTTATGTAACCCAGTTTGCTACCCTTGAGTCAGATAGTAGCTTACATAGAGTGGCTTCACAGGTCAACAATGAATAGCTTAAATGAACAGTAAGGACATGCATGTCCTGCACTTAAATGAACTATGTAAGTGGAATACATGAAGTCAATTGGTTGAGAACTGCCATAGTGACAGTAATGGGCTTTGCTCAGAGGAGCCAGTGTGTGAGGCAGTGTACTAAATGGAGGTTTCTCTTTCAATCGGTCGTCTCATCTGCGTGTTTGTTTTTGCTTTGGCGAAACAGAGGAGAGAGGCTTTTTTCCCCCATCAGCTGCTGAGTGCCTGAAATATTTAACAAGGACGACACTATTTTTGGATTTGTGCTAAGTTTGTTTTTAGGCTTATGTAATATCTAGTTTTGTTTCAACCTACCGAACATGGTACTGTTTGGTGTGTCCGTGCAACTTCCAATCAAACAGCCACTTGGCTATTTGAGGCTAAATGTGTTTTAACAGAGGATTGTTCCTGATGCCATAATGAATATGATGCAAGGTTACTTGGATGTGATGGGAGGTTTTGGGAATGTACAGTATGCAGTGCCAAATGCCATTCCACTCAGTTGAACTTCAAGGAATTTTTGTATTGTTTTCCAGTTTTGGTTTCAGTGAACAAATCGAACTGCAAGATATACTATATACTATAAAAAGGAAAAAGTGCATCAATACAAGCATTACGATACACAAGGCCGGATTAACCATTAGGGCAACTGGGCACTTGGGGCCCTGGACAACGTCAACTAAAATGTTATATCACGTTATGAACGCAGTCCTTACTTTCCTTAATCTGAGCACTTTATTGCAACTCATTCGATCAAAATATTATGTTAAATCACGTCAAAAACAGTGTTTGTGTAGTCTAGTAGCTGCCTGCACAAATGCCGCTTGCGGCTTGCCAACTCTACGACGCGGGTGGACACTGCGAGTGAGAGTCACGTGACTTGAAGCGCTGCGAGGAGAGCGTTCTATGGGGCCTATGCCTTGAGCCTTGTTGCCCAGCATTGTTACCCAGGACACAGAAAATTGTTAATCCGGCCCTGACGATACACACCTAACTAAAATGTATCAATCTGCATTAGGAATGCAATAGAATAACTTTTCCAAGACAATCATTTGATGTGGGGTCTTTTTTGTCTAGTAAGCAAAGCCTTCCAGTACCCTCTCAAGTTGACTTTCCTCCAGAGCTATTGATCCATAAACCTCTCTCTCTCTCTCTCTCTCTCTCTCTCTCTCTCTCTCTCTCTCTCTCTCTCTCTCTCTCTCTCTCTCTCTCTCTCTCTCTCTCTCTTCTCTCTCTCTCTCTCTCTCTCTCTCTCTCTCTCTCTCTCTCTCTCTCTCTCTCTCTCTCTCTCTCTCTCTCTCTCTCTCTCTCTCTCTCTCTCTCTCTCTCTCTCTCTCTCTCTCTCTCTCTCTCTCTCTCTCTCTCTCTCTCTCTCTCTCTCTCTCTCTCTCTCTCTCTTTCTCTCTTTCTTTCTTTCCCTCACTGCTATCCGGTGAGAGGTGTCAGATTCTCTGACTCATGCTCTGGGGTGGAGGATGGTAGGATGGTAGGATAGGAGGAAGGGAGGGATGAAAGAGCAGATGAAGAGAGCGAAGACGTTGTGCAGGCAGATAAAGAGGGTGACCTTCATCCTGTAAGAGGGCTGGGATGAAAGCTGGAGTTAATACCCTGCCCAATTGTATTCAGAACCATGCCAAAAAAGTATTCAGAATGATATATGGTGCTAACGTGAGCTCTCTAATAATAGAAAGAGTGCCATTGTAAGTAAAGGCATGGCAAATGACCCTAACCAATTTAGCCGTCAGTTCCTGATAGTGAAGCACAGAAGGATATCCTTTATAAATACAGCCAATGCCCACACAACTGTGAGACAATTTGGAATTTGTCTAATTTAAGAGGTTCTTTTCGAAAGGGTTTTTGCTCCCTGTTCAAATGAGAGCAGAGAGTTGCAAGCTAGATGACTTCAGTCATGTATATATCTGCACTGTTACTGCTGTCCCCACACCAGTGACCAAAGCCAGCATAAATAGGGGCTCAGACACTGTGTCACTGTGTGTCTGGAACCAGCAGCCACCAGGGATCTGGCGATTGACAGCAATGAAACGTTGGCTGGCTGTAGGGATCATTATTCGGATGTTTCTCGCCTATTGTTCCTGCCAGACATAATGAGAGGGACTAGGGCTTTATAATAAGGGAGTCAAATATATTAGTACTTATATCAGTGCATACATTTCATAAGTGTATTTGCAAGAAAATTATCAGATATTTGGGTTACAGTTTATAAGGCTATTGTTGGGTATTGTCAAATAAAAGGTGGATTGGATGCATCAGACTGACATTGAGATAGTAAGTAATCTGTGTAATGGAAGTCTCCCAACGTCAGTTGTCAACTATTTCATTGTACACATCACTCACACACATAAATACCTAAATAATCCTTTCTTAACTACCATGGTGATGGTGCTCTAATGACCAGAGAATAATTCACCCCTCTCTGAGTTGCCATGCCCAACAGAATTCCTCCGCATAGAGACATGAGAATGAAATCGTTGCCTAATTATTATATGACTGAAAAATACAAAAAATATGGATTTGGATTTGTTAGAGTAAAATTGGTTAAATTAAGGGAAGACTACATAAATAATGCTTTTGAAGAAAAACCCAAATATCAAAAATATAATTTCCCTGTAGAGGTGTGAATTATGACTGTACAGGTTTAGTCAGAAATAACAATCTCTCTGGTGTGCAGGCAAGACAGGGCAGGGATGGTGGAGTCCTTTCTGCGGCAGCAAGCTGGCTCCAGTAGCAGCAAACAGCCAGGGCTTTAGTCACCTTCTCTGGGGGGTTGAACCGGTGCTTGACAGACAGCGTGTAGTGGCGCGATCCAGGGTTAAGACTAACCCCAGATGAAAGCAGCCTGTGATAGGGAAGGGTGCCCCTTGTGTGTTCAGGTCTGACCCTTCCCATTAGATTTGACAGAGCTAAGACAGGCATGCAGGGAGATAAAACAATGCTCTTTAATTTCAAGCCTTTTCCATTTCACAGACCCTCAACCTCCCATTTTCTATTACCCCCCCCCCTTCTCCCTCCTCTCCCCCTCTCTTCTCTCTGCGGAGGCAAAGTGGATGTTCAAGGAATCTTTTTATTGAGTGTAACCAAATGTCTTTCATATCCTTTTTCCCAAAGTTTAAAATGTTGCCGGCCTATAAACTTCCTAATGAAAAACTGGTAAACTTGGCATCATTACTGTTAGTTAAGCTTTACACATTGGCAAGGAGATTTAAGTCTGGACTTAATGGCACATACAATTTTTCATTTATTCCAGTTATTCTTTTCCTTAAGCGGAAATCTCTAGCACATTTCAGATGTGCTAAGATTAGGAGCCTTGTGCTAACACAGCAGCTGTAGAACTTTGGGCTCAGGGGTGATTTAGACCCTAATGGCCCTGTATTGTATGTAGAAATCCATAAATATAAAGCTCTATACATTGTAGAATATGTAGAATTCCATACATCTCTACATTCCATACATCCATGCATCCAATGTCCTCAGTCCCTACAATTTGAGCATGGAAAAAAACTCCCCAAAAATCTACCTGAAATAAAAACTGTCCCTAGTGTGGAAGTAAACCTGGTGTGGAAGTTGCTCTCGAATATACTATACAGTACTACTGTGTTGTTATTTAACCTCTTGTATAATTAGGCTCTCCACTCTCACACAGGTCTAAGCTCAAAGACCGACCTTCTGAAGGGTGTGGAGGATGTGGAGGCAGAGTGAAAATGGAGGCTGCGCTCCCTGCAGACCTCATTAGAGTCGGGAGTGGATGGGTGGTACCGTTAAAACCTAAGTGTCTGTCAGACCACTCTTGTCTGTTGAACAGAAAAGTGTGTAGGACACCCTGCTTTTCCATCTCTAATGCATAGCATATGCTTTCTTATTTAGACTAATGGCAAGATGATGGACGGACATCTCCCTAATACAGTCATGACGGTTGGTTGATTGATTGATTGTGATATCAAGTATCAAGACAAGTCCATTCTATATCTGAATGCTTGCTGCGCCACTACTGTGGACTGTGGACTGTGGAGATCAAAGACCACCTTCTGTGTTTTTAGGGGCCCCCTCTATAGTATGTGATGTAGACTCCTTCCCCAGCTGCCGTGTGTCTGTGTGCGTGTGTGTGTGTGTGTGATATTGCTTGCACCCTTGCCCTTACAGTGCGCATGTACACAAATTGACACCCTTCTACATTCGTCTGCGGGGGGACACCCTATCCTCTTTCCCTCTCTGTGTTTATGGAGCGGACACCCTACACCCCTGACCCTCCCCATGTACAGTATGCAAGGGGAACCCTGTGTACCTCTCTCACCATGGTGATGAGCTATGTCCTTGTTCCGCGGCCCCTGCTCCCCTAAGCCAGGCCCGAGGCCGTCAAGCCTGCTGTTTTGATCGTTGTTTTAGCGACATCCTCGTCTCAGAACAGGTGTCCACTTCTGTAGGCAAGTGGGTCATGCAACTTCCTTTTCATCTCGCAACAGTCTCACTGGACGCTCCTGCAAACGCAGAGAGAGAAAACAATTGCTGGGGCCTGTTGAGGGATGCTCGAGAGTGGCTTTTATCTGTGACATCTTTGATGTGTGCTCCAAGAAAGGAGAGGAAGAAATACTCTCTTTGTGAAATTTGCCAACTTTTCACAGAACAAGACTTGACGTTGTTTGTTATAACATCTATGGACTACATCAGGAGACAGCTGTTTATTTTGCATACTCTGTAAAGGAATAATGTATTGTTTTCTATGAACACTTACTACACACTCAAGTGATCAACAGAAGCACATTTGTGAAGGGCCTCAGTAATATGGAGCAGAGTAGTGAGAGGTTAGACCGAAAGAGACAGTTGGACATGCCCTCTGCCTCTCTCTTTTCATTCTGAAGCTCCACTCTCGCCACCATAGCCTTAGCCGTAGGCTGTAGTCTGCAAGCTAACGTACTAATTCCCTGGTCCTGAGTCCCCTTGTCTAATTCAGAACAGAGGAGCTCTGTTCACTCTGGAACGTCAGTGCTTGGGATTCTGGGAATGAGTAGTTCAGAGGCACACACCACCCCCTCTCAGACGCAGAGCACATGCCTTGTTATCAGCCCACAGAGCAGCACATAATGATCCTTCCAGCCATTAACTCCTAATGCAATAAAGCGCTAACATTTTAGCCGTGCCCTACAGGGACTGCCTGAACATAACGAAGTTAGCGCATGAGTTACGTAAATGTGCTCCTTCATAATCAGATACGTTCTGATGCATCATCTAGCCTACTTGGAACAGGGAATGAAACCAAAAAATCTTTGTATATACAGAATATATATTTAT